>NC_084758.1:32753593-32778593 GCF_033978785.1 Entelurus aequoreus
GAGCGTATCTAGTCGATACTACTATGATTGCATGGATATTTTTTGGCATCACAACATCTTCTTTCGTTTTTAAAAAATGTATATTATGTTTATAAACTCAGGAAATATGTCCCTGGACACATGAGGACTTTGAATATGACCAATGTATGATCCTGTAACTACTTGGTATCGGATTGGTACCTAAATTTGTGGTATCACAGCATGGAAAACAACAGAAGAATAAGTGATTCTTACATTTTAACAGAAGTGTTAACATGTTAAAACAGAAAATAAGCAGATGTAGCAGATAACAGTAAATGAACAAGTAGTAATCCGTCACAATTTAGACAAAATAATATGACACAATATGTTACTGCATATGTCAGCAGATTAATTAGAAGTCTTTGTTTACTTACTACTAAAAGACAAGTTGTCTTGTATGTTCACTATTTTATTTAAGGACAAGCTTGCAATAATAAACATTAGTTTAATGTACCCTGAGATTTTTTGTTAAAATAAAGCCAATAATGCCATTTTTTATGATCCCCTTTTTTTAGAAAAGTACCGAAAAGTATTGAAATACATTTTGGTACCGGTACCAAAATATGTGTATAGGGGACAACACTAACATTTGAAGGTCAACTCTTTTTTCAGGGTTTTGTTGATGGTGACCTCTCCAAAATCCAATACGGAGGCGCCAACGTGTCGGGCTTCCAGATTGTCGATTTCGACGACCCTCTGGTTTCCAAGTTCGACCAGAGGTGGGAGGCTCTCGAGGAGAAGGAGTATCCAGGAGCAGACAGTAAAATAAGGGTGAGTGTCAGTGTCAGTTGGCATTAAAAATGCTTCAGACGTAAAAACTCTGCATTATTAAACAAGTCTGGCCGAGAAGACCATTCTCAGGGGCAATGATGATACATGTGATTCTACTGGTCTACCATGGATGTTCTCAACAAGTGCTCTGTCTTCAATCCCCGCTGCCGTAGTACACGTCGGCGCTGACCTACGACGCGGTGCAGGTGATGACGGAGGCCTTCCGCTACCTGCACAAGCAGCGCATCGACTTCACCCGCAGAGCCAACAATGGCGACTGCCTGGCCAACCCCGCCGTTCCTTGGGCTCAGGGCGTGGAGATCGAGCGAGCGCTGAAGCAGGTAAGACAGCAACGACCGTTCCCTCCCTCACAAAGACGGGTTGCTACGGCGACGGCCGCTCCCCCCCCTCCCCTTCGGGAAACACCGACAAAGGCGGCGGGGCGGGCGCTCTGCAGGGAATGATTGATGTTGTCCCTTCGGATGCTCACACTCATGGAATTGAAACGTTGGCCAGAAGCTTTTTCATGTGAGGCTGCCACAAAGCCAGTAAGACAGTTTGATATTTGCACGTTGGACATAATAAAGCCTTCCTCTCGCTGTGGCAGGGCTATTTACGGAAAGCCACGATGCATTGTCAAACTAAGACAAAAGTTAATCCCTTACATTCTCAGTGTAGAAATGGAAGACGCAGCATTTGGAGCAACAGAGCATTGGATATCTTCCTCATGGGTACTTAGACCAGGCAGGAGTCCATTAATCTTGTTGACTGGACAACTTCTTCTGTTCAAGATTGTGCTTATGTTGGAGAGTTTCCCGGCCAGGGATGGGTACCTTTCACATTTCAGTCGATACTGTTACGGTACAGGGGAAGAAGACGGCACAGAACGCAGGGACGTCGTTTTAGCTCTATTTATTTATATATTTACAATAGTATGGACTTGGAGAAGGCATTCGACCGTGTAACCCGGGAAGTCCTGTGGAGAGTGCTCAGAGAGTATGGGGTAACAGACTGTCTGATTGTGGCGGTCCACTCCCAGTATGATCTGTGTCAGAGCTTGGTCCGCATTGCCGGCAGTTCGTCGGAGCTGTTTCCAGTGAGGGTTGGACTCCGCCAAGGCTGCCCTTTGTCACCGATTCTGTTCATAACCTTTATGGACAGAATTTCTCGGCACAGTCAGGGCGTTGAGGGTATCTGGTTTGGTGGCTGCAGGATTAGGTCTCTGCTTTTTGCAGATGATGTGGTCCTGATGGCTTCATCTGGCCAAGATCTTCCGCTCTCACTGGATAGGTTTGCAGCCGAGTGTGAAGCGACTGGGATGGGAATCAGCACCTCCAAGTCCGAGTCCATGGTTCTCGCCCGGAAAAGGGTGGAGTTCCATCTCCGGGTTGGGGAGGGGATCTTGCCCCAAGTTTAGGAGTTCAAGTATCTCTGAGTCTTGATCACGAGTGAGGGAAGAGTGGATCGTGAGATCGACAGGAAAATCGGTGCGGCGTCTTCAGTAATGCGGACGCTGTATCGATCCGTTGTGGTGAAGAAGGAGCTGAGCCGGAAGGCAAAGCTCTCAATTTACCGGTCGATCTACGTTCCCATCCTCACCTATGGTCATGAGCTTTGGGTTATGACCGAAAGGACAAGATCACGAGTACAAGAGGCCGAAATGAGCTTCCTCCGCCGGGTGGCGGGGCTCTCCCTTAGAGATAGGGTGAGAAGCTCTGTCATCCGGGAGGAGCTCAAAGTAAAGCCGCTGCTCCTCCACATGGAGAGGAGCCAGATGAGGTGGTTCGGGCATCTGGTCAGGATGCCACCCAAACGCCTCCCTAGGGAGGTGTTTCGGGCACGTCCGACCAGTAGGAGGCCACGGGGAAGACCCAGGACACGTTGGGAAGGCTATCTCTCCCAGCTGGCCTTACTGTACTAATCAATTTATTCTTGCTCTGTTGGCATGGACAATTGTTACATTACCTCGAGGCAGTCCGGCTGAGTTCTGAGTATGCAACCGGACGTCAAGTCACATGCAATAAAGGCATGGAAATATTTGATATTATATGAACCGGTAGTACCGACGGACTTTGGACGGTTTCTTATTAAGTATCACATTTGGTGGCCAATCCCAGCTGACTATTGGGCACTTTGCCTGCGTTGGCCGGGAATCGACTCCTGTACTGCTGAGAATAAATGGACCACTGAATCACAGAAGCCAAAGAATATGTCTAAATGTTTTATGGTTATATTAATAGCTCATTGTCGTTTAAGTCGTCTGCCAATTAAAGGCCAGACAGAAAAATTGTGTTCCTCATCACCCGCCCACATCCCAATATCCGATTTCTGGCTATGTCGCTCGTAAAATCTTTTTTGCAGTCAGTTAGGATCAATGCCCGCCCTTTTAAAAGGAGAAGTGAACAGGAAGTGCTGTTTTAGAGAAACGTATAAAGCAGACCTGGGCAAATTAAGGCCTGGGGGCCACATGCGGCCCGTTAAATTCCCCAAATATTTTTTTTTTATCTTGAAGATGGAAAGTGTAGCTGCCATTATGATGTGCAGTGATGTTTTCTAATGACCGTATGTCTTCAACTATACAAAGTATTTCAATCGTTGGAATCTGCGCTTTTGCATGATGTACTAGTTACTATGGTATTCTAATTAGTTACTATGGTAATCGAAGTCTCAGCTCAGACGAGGCACCAAGCAGTGTGGGTGGGGAGCGTTTCCACAGAGTGTTTCCAGAGCCTGAAATGTGGGTGTCAGGGACAGACGAGGAAGGAGATTTTTACAACAAAGTTCTACAGCTTATTGATGTATCACAAATATCAATCAATCAATCAATGTTTATTTATAGATCTAGGTGGGTTTTTTTTCATATTTTGCTGTGTTTGTAGTGTTTCGCTTGATTGTAAAATATGTCGATGGAGAGGGGGTGTGACGTTCATATGTTGTCAATATTTAGTGTTTTATAAATCTTAGTTAATTTTTATTTTTTATTTTTTGTCCTGTCCAGCTTCTCAGGCGAATCATATAGTTGATGTAGATGCCCACTGTTCAGATTTACTTTACAAAAGAGAAGTGTGGGATACTTCTCTTGTTGCCTTATTTGTATTTGACTTTATTAAATGTATTTATATTATCATTTGGTGCAGCCGGGCCGGAGCAGGAGGGGATGGAAAGAGAAGAAAAGGAAGACGGGGGGAAATTGTGGGGACAAGAGGGGGATAAGACAGAGAGACAAAAACAACAGCAGCAAACACAAGAATAACAACAACAACATCAGCACATACGACATGTACAAATATGATGGTAAAAGTGATAGCAAAGAAGCAGTTAGCGAAAAAAATAATACAACAGAAATGACAATGAGCATTATTACACTACAAATGGAGCAATACAAATACCAATAGAAATATCACTATTGATAATGAACAATACCAATAATTGACCTCTATTATCAACAATACAGTTGTTCAAATGCAACAATACATATATGTAATGATAACTAGAGATACAAAAGAATGCAGAAAAATGGAGGGGAAGAAAGAGAAGCAAACTGTGTTAACCTTGTAGATTGTTATAGTAACAATAGGTTAAGCTTCGTCGGTGTGCCATGTGTTACCCAGTTTACCCTAGAGGAGTGGTTCTCAACCTTTTTTCAGTGATGTACCCCCTGTGAACATTTTTTTAATTCAAGTACCCCCTAATCAGAGCAAAGCATTTTTGGTTGGAAAAAAGAGATAAAGAAGTAAAATACAGCACTATGTCATCAGTTTCTGATTCATTAAATTGTATAACAGTGCAAAATATTGCTCATTTGTAGTGGTCTTTCTTGAACTATTTGGAAAAAAAGATATACAAATAACTAAAAACTTGATGAAAAATAAACAAGTGATTCAATTATAAATAAATATTTCTACACATAGAAGTGATCATCAACTTAAAGTGTCCTCTTTGGGGATTGTAATAGAGATCCATCTGGATTCATGAACTTCATTCTAAACATTTCTTCACAAAAAAATAAATCTTTAACATCAATATTTATGGAACATGTCCACAAAAAATCTAGCTGCCAACACTGAATATTGAATTGTTGCATTTCTTTCCACAGTTCTTTTTGACAGACATTTTAGTGAGAAACCTGAGTTTATGAACTTACATTCATATTTTGTTGAAGTATTATTCAATAAATATATTTATAAAGGATTTTTGAACGGTTGTTATTTTTAGAATATTTTAAAAAAATATTCACGTACCCCTTGGCATACCTTCAAGTACCCCCAGGGGTACGCGTACCCCCATTTGAGAACCACTGCCCTAGAGCAACAACGTTAATATATGTTTGATGAACGGTGATTATGTGCATGAGTGTATGTATGTATGTATATGTACTTGTATATGTACAGTATGTGTATATGTATGTTTGTACAGTGAATGTATATGTACAGTATGTGTATATGTATGTTTGTACAGTGAATGTATATGTACATGTATGTGTATATTTATGTTTGTACAGTGAATGTATATGTACATGTATGTGTATATTTATGTTTGTACAGTGAATGTATATGTACAGTATGTGTATATGTATGTTTGTACAGTGAATGTATATGTACAGTATGTGTATATGTATGTTTGTACAGTGAATGTATATGTACATGTATGTGTATATGTATGTTTGTACAGTGAATGTATATGTACATGTATGTGTATATGTATGTTTGTACATTGAATGTATATGTACAGTATGTGTATATGTATGTTTGTACAGTGAATGTATATGTACAGTATGTGTATATGTATGTTTGTACAGTGAATGTGCGTGTGGATGTACGAACTTTGAGTATGTAGGTATGTACTGTATTTGTGTATGTATGTGGGAGCGTAGGTACTGTACCAATGAATGTACGTGAGTATATGTGTATTTGTATGGACAATATATTTGACTCCCAGTGTGTGTGGGAACCAGAGTACGGCCCCAGCCACCCAGAGAGCCCAACTCACAAACAGCAGGTGTGGCGCCCAGGGAATCAGTTAATATTGTAAATCCCACATTATTTAGTCTCATTCAGTAAAATTAAAAATTCCGTTCCGTTTAAGGCGGTTTTTCATAACGTTTTTAGCATTCAATCAGACATTATTGTGAGGTTTTGTGTTAGTGTTCCTAAAAATAGATATACCGGCCCCCAGACACATTTTTTTCTCTAAAATTGGCCCCTTGAGTCAAAATAATTGCCCAGGCCTGAGCTAGACCATAAATACTTCATCTTCTTTTTTACTTTATTCTTGCAATATCTTATACCTTGACTCAAACCGATTCTCACAATATATTATTTAGTATGATAATTATAATAAAACCTTTTCAAAACAGGCTACAGGTTAGAAAATCCTATGTTTGGTTGCTGACGTATAACATATACTTGTAGCGAATAGCCCAGAGATGGCCTAAAGATTAGTTTTTGTTTTTAATTAGTTACTATGGTAATCTAATGGGATACTATGGTAATGTAAGTCCCAGCAGCTCAGACGAGGCACCAAGCAGTGTGGGTGGGGAACGTTTCCACAGAGTGTTTCCAGAGCCTGAAATGTGGGTATCAGGGACAGACGCGGAAGGCAATTTTTACAGCAACGTTCTAAAGCTTAGTGATGTATCACAAATATCAATCAATCAATCAATGTTTATTTATATAGCCCTAGATCACAAGTGTCTCAAAGGGCTGTACAAGCCACAACGACATCCTCGGTACAGAGCCCACATATGGGCAAGGAAAACTCACCCCAGTGGGACGTCAATGTGAATGACTATGAGAAACCTTGGAGAGGACCGCATATGTGGGTAACCCCCCCCCCCCTCTAGGGGAGACCGAAAGCAATGGATGTCGAGTGGGTCTGACATAATATTGTGAAAGTCCAACACATCAGCGAAAGTCCAGTCCATAGTGGGGCCAGCAGGAACCATCCCGAGCGGAGACGAGTCAGCAGCGTAGAGATGTCCCCATCTGATGGACAGGCTAGCGGTCCACCCCGGGTTTGGAGCAGAGTAGAAAAGAAAAGAAAAGAAACGGCAGATCAACTGGTCTAAAAAGGGAGTCTATTTAAAGGCTAGAGTATACAAATGAGTTTTAAGATGAGACTTAAATGCTTCTACTGAGGTAGCATCTCTAACTTTTACAGGGAGGGCATTCCATAGTATTGGAGCCCGAATAGAAAACGCTCTATAGCCCGCAGACTTTTTTTGGGCTCTGGGAATCACTAATAAGCCGGAGTTCTTTGAACGCAGATTTCTTGCCGGGACATATGGTACAATACAATCGGCAAGAAAAAAATATCAGATCTAGGTTGTTTTTTTTCCCTTCACGTTCGTATTTCGCTGTTTGTTGCAGTTTTGTTGCGTTTCGCTTGATTGTAAAATATGTGGATGGAGAGGGTAGGTGACGTTCACATGTTGTCAATATTCAGTGTTTTATCAATCATAGTTAATATTGTAAACCCCACATTCTTTATTTTCATGTACATTCTGGGTGTTTCATTCAGTAAAAAAAAATTAAAATTCCAATCCGTTTTTTAAGGTGGTCTGTCATAACGTTTTTAGCATTCAATCAGACATTATTGTGAGGTTTTGTATTAGTGTTCCTAAATATAGTTTTACCGAACCCCGGACACATTTTTTTCTCTAAATTTGGCCCCTTGTTTTGAAATAACTGCCCAGGCCTGGTGTAATGGCATATCAGGACCGCATTAGTCAAGAGTATCGTGGTTTCCAAGTGTGGCAGAAGTCCAAGACTACTCTTCTACTGATCAATTAAGCTTTAATGGACGCAATCGTCACCTCTCTCTTTCTTTAAGACTTCTCGGCTCCATTAAAGTGCTTGCTTTAAAATGCTTTAAATTGTCGCAATAGGTGCGTGTGGAGGGCCTGACAGGCAACATCCAGTTCGACCAACACGGCAAGAGGGTCAACTACTCCGTCAACATAATGGAGCTGAAGAACAACGGCCCCGTTAAGGTAAAGGTTCCTGCTGCAGGGCTGTGGAGATTAACAACGTGTGTCCTGTTCTGCCGGCGCTCATTACTTATTCATCCCGGCAGATTGGCTACTGGAACGAAGTTGACAAAATGGCTGTCACCAAGTCCGACGTCTTAGGCAACGACTCGTCGGTGATGGAAAACAAAACCGTTATTGTGACAACCATCTTGGTGAGTATGGAGGAAAACGCCGCGATGCTTTGATTGATGATGGCTGCTTTAATTGGCTCGCCGGCGTTTGTTGTTTGGCTCTCCCGACACCAGGTAACAATAGGACGAAATTAAATGCTGCTTATTCATCACTGATCGGGATTCTTGCACCAAACTAAACAACCCAATTACAGTACTTGATTTGCTAAACATAATCAAAGTTTCTGTGGACAAACGGTCTGCCTGATATTAGAAGTTTGCTTCTTTGGGTGTCTATCGATTCCAATTCCTGGGGTAGCGATTCGATTCAGAATCGATTCTCGATCAAACACGATCTTAAATTCAAACCGTTTCTCGCAATGTATTTTTTGGTATAGTAATTACAATTAAACATTTTCAAAACGGGCTACACGTCAGAATAGCTCATCCTGCTTGCATTAAGATGGTCTAAAAATGATTTTTTTACAAATTAGTTCTTATAAAAAAAAAAAGTACAAATAAAAAAATAAAAAATAAAAATGTATATATTATCATCCCTACAAGCAGGTTTAATTTTTATTTTTTTTATTTTATTTTTAATAAAATCCCCTTACAAGCAGGGAAACCTGTAAAACAGGCTTGTAGGGATGAAATCGCGTCTTGTGTTTTTTCCTGATCCAACATATATATATATATATATATATATATATATATATATATATATATATATATATATATATATATATATATATATATATATATATATATATATATATATATATATATATATATATATATATATATATATATATATATATATATATATATATATATATATATATATATATATATATATATATATATATATATATATATATATATATATACACACTACCGTTCAAAAGTTTGGGGTCACATTAAAATGTCCTTACTTTTCAATGAAGATAACTTTAAACTAGTCTTAACTTTAAAGAAGTACACTCTATACATTGCTAATGTGGTAAATGACTATTCTAGCTGCAAATGTCTGGTTTTTGGTGCAATATCTACATAGGTGTATAGAGGCCCATTTCCAGAAACTATCACTCCAGTGTTCTAATGGTACAATGTGTTTGCTCATTGGCTCAGAAGGCTAATTGATGATTAGAAAACCCTTGTGTAATCATGTTCACACATCTGAAAACAGTTTAGCTCGTTACAGAAGCTACAAAACTGACCTTCCTTTGAGCAGATTGAGTTTCTGGAGCATCACATTTGTGGGGTCAATTAAACGCTCAAAATGGCCAGAAAAAGAGAACTTTCATCTGAAACGCGACAGTCTATTATTGTTCTTAGAAATGAAGGCTATTCCACAAAATTGTTTGGGTGACCCCAAACTTTTGAACGGTAGTATATATATATATATATATATATATATATATATATATATATATATATATATATATATATATATATATATATATATATATATATATATTTTAATCAATCCAACAATATAAGGCTTGTAGGGATGATATAGCGTCTTGTGTTTTTTCCTGATCTAACATATATATATATATATATATATATATATACACACAGTATGTATATTTATTTTTATTTTATTTGTTTTTATCAATCCAACAATATAATGCACAATAAAACCATAATAATACAATTACAAATCCAAAACCAAACCCGGTCCAGCAACATTCAGTATAGCAATCAACAGAGCAATTGAGAGGACACACAAACATGACACAAAACAATCCAAAAGTAGTCAAACAAAAATGAATGATATCAACAACAGTATCAATATTAAGAATTCCAACATAGCAGTGATTAGGAGTCCCTCATTATATATAGTAATATTTTTTATTTATTAAATGTTTTACATTTTGAATAAATTTAGAATTGCGGTGAATAAAAATCGCAGTTCGGATGTGAATCAATGTTTTTTGCAGTCCTGTTTGATGTCGCAGTTTCGGCTCTCGCTACTCGTTTCGAGCGTGTGCAGCTAGTTAACAGTATGAAGAGAAAAAAAAGCTCCAGTTTCTGTTGAGGATTGATGTTCCTTCTTTTGAACTATGTGGGAGGAAGTCAGACTATCACGCAGTCACAGGGAGAACATGCAAACTCCACACAGAAAGACCCCCAGCCCGGGGATCGAACCCAGGACCTTCTTATTGTGAGGCGCACGCATACCACCATGCTGAAAATTTAAACATAAAATAAACATACCAAAAGTATAATGTCCATTGTGTATTTTACATAAATAAAATACAAGGTTTAGTGGTCATATATTCACACAATAAACTATGCATGTTTACACATACAGAATAGAAATTATACAACATTCACACACCAAACATTGTATGTGACTTTATTATTACTATTAGCGTTGTTGTCTTCGCACTACATGTATTAAACGAGGATTTGATCGTTACTCTTAGACAAAAAACTCAACCACAAATACAAATGACATCACAAAGTCACACAATAGCACACAAGCTAGACATGTGTAGTAACTGTCCTTAATTGAACAATGTCAAAAACGTGATATGAACAAGTATCAAATAATAATAGTTGCATATTACTTACACATACAAAGTCTCCAAGACAGAAGCGTATTAGAAAATAGTATCTAGTAACAAACGTGTCCGTATCATTCAATTTACTGTGTCATGAGCTTGACCTAATGAATTATTGTGCGCCAAAACAACCACATTTACCACTGCACTTCAATTTAAAGACGGCTTAAGTCCATCCCAGACGGTTAATAATAATCAGGTATATGTTTTCATACCTACCATTCTCTGGCTAATTTCACTTGATCAAACATTTTCTAACATTCCACACTACACAATAAGGCAATTTGTATCGGGACGCCCCTACTTATGTCACGGAATTGACGTGGGTGTGACTTGAGTGAACAATATTGCAGTCGAAAACAGCAAATTTGTCAATACAGACAAATGTTAAATATTGATATTTGCATATTACTTACTTTAACTCTGTCATGATCTTAAAACATAATTAATTATTGTGACCACTGGATCACAAATCCAAACAAATAACCGCTCCACTTTAACTTAAAGTCTGTGAAAAGATTAGTTTTTCATACCTATCATTGTTCTTTGACTAATTTCACTAAATCAAGCCTTTTTTTACATTCCCCACTACAAAATAATACAAGTTGTATCGGGACGCCCCTACTTATGTCACAGAATTGACGTGGGTGTGACTTGAGTGAACAATAATGCAGTCGAAAACAGCAAATTTGTCAATACAGACAAGTGTTAAATATTGATATTTGCATATTACTTACTTTAACTCTGTCATGATCTTAAAACATAATTAATTATTGTGACCACTGGATCACAAATCCAAACAAATAACCGCTCCACTTTAACTTAAAGTCTGTGAAAAGATTAGAGTTTTTCATACCTACCATTGTTCTTTGACTAATTTCACTAAATCAAGCCTTTTCTTACATCCCACACTACAAAATAATACAAGTTGTATCGGGACGCCCCTACTTATGTCACGGAATTGACGTGGGTGTCACTTAAGTGAACAATAATGCAGTCGAAAACAGCAAATTTGTCAATACAGACAAGTGTTAAATATTAATATTTGCATATTACTTACTTTAACTCTGTCATGATCTTAAAACATAATTAATTATTGTGACCACTGGGTCACAAACCAAAACAAATAACCACTCCACTTTAACTTAAAGTCTGTGAAAAGATTAGAGTTTTTCATACCTACCATTGTTCTTTGACTAATTTCACTAAATCAAGCCTTTTCTTACATTCCACACTACAAAATAATACAAAGTATGTACTAGGATTTGAGCTGATATCATATCGGGTTAATACCGGCACCAGTATCAAAACCTTGTATCGGGACACCTCTTGTGTTGTCCATATGTAGCTTCTTCAGTGTTTGCGCTATCTTTAGCAAATATTCTGGTTTGTTATAAATTCATCATATCAATATCTTGTGTGCCCTCCAGGAAGCGCCTTATGTCATGCTGAAAAAGAACTCTGACCTTCTTGTGGACAATGACCGCTACGAGGGCTACTGCGTCGACCTGGCCGCCGAGATCGCCAAACACTGCGGCTTCAAATATCAGCTGAAAATTGTCAGCGACGGAAAGTACGGAGCCAGAGATGCTGAGACCAAAATCTGGAACGGGATGGTTGGCGAGTTAGTGTATGGGGTGAGTTAGTAGTGAAGTGAATTCATGAACTCATATTATGTTCTACATCTGGTGAATGTTTATATTCACCTCGGAGAAGGCAAACCACCAAGTTGAATTAAATAGCGGTATTTCATTTTGAGCACATAAATAGATAAGGCCACTTAGTTTGATATTTGCAGGTGGATTGGATCATTTCTCCTAGGAAAAGAGGCTCTAATTGGGACTTCGGAATGCAAAAGTGATAGCCCTATCCTTGAGAAAAGACTACCTGTCTGGCTCAACGCCAACATTTGAGTTGTGACTTAAAGCAGTAGTTTTCCGGACACTTACACATGAACATCTCCTTTTATGGTCAGGGTGTGCTCTCCTAACTTAGCACACACACCCAGAGACAGAAAGGAGGAATATAAAAACTGATGGTTTGGCTTCTCCGGTTAGGAGTCCTTCATTTTTTTTTACCTAGGCTCCTCCGGGTACTGCAGACCTGTTTAATGACGCTCGTGTTATGATCCGTACTCCGGATCATGTTTTGACTTCCTCAGTTCTGTTTTCTGCGCCCCTGGGTTGGTGTTTTTCAGTTACCATGGGTGCTTATTGGTTTCACCTGCCTCCGGTTAGTGTTCGGCACGCTCACCTGTTGCCAAGTGCTAATCAGAGAGCTATTTAGTCCTGCCTTTTCCGGTCAGTCAGTCTGGCTTCCGAGTTTGCTTCAGGCAACAGTTAACGACGTTGCCTGAAGTTTTTGATTCCTCTTTATTTACCATGAATTGATTTTCTTCGACCCCAACTTAAACAAGTTGACAAACTTATTTGGGTGTTACCATTTAGTGGTCAATTGTACAGAATATGTATTATACTGTGCAATCTACTAATACAAGTTTCAATCAATCAATCAATGCTAGCTTCCAAGCTAGGCTCTATAGTTTTTGATTCCTGTTTTATATGCTAGCTTCCACGCTAGGCTCTTTTTTGTATGCTAGCTCCCACGCTAGCCCCTTTAGCTTTGAGCACGCTTTTGTTTGTTCCCGCCTGCTTTATTGGTAAATAAGTAATTTCCTACCTGCACGCTGTGTCCGAAGTCCGTCTGCATCTTGGGAGAACGACCCTCCGCATCATCATGCGCCCAGATCGGTACAGCTCGCTTGTAAAAAAAAGCTACTTTTTGTTATCCGACGTCTATTTTGATCCAGCCGCACTGCCCCGTCGCTGTCCTGACAAGACCAGAAATACACTTCAGTAGCAAACGTAAAGTTCTGCGAGCTCCAGGTGGAACCAGTCCTAAGTCCAACCGTTTGTCTTCCAGAAAGCAGACATTGCAGTGGCTCCTCTGACCATCACTCTTGTACGAGAGGAAGTGATCGACTTCTCCAAGCCCTTCATGTCTCTGGGAATCTCCATCATGATCAAAAAGCCCCAGAAGTCCAAACCCGGCGTCTTCTCCTTCCTGGACCCGCTGGCCTACGAGATCTGGATGTGTATTGTGTTCGCCTACATCGGCGTCAGCGTGGTGCTCTTCCTGGTCAGCCGCTTCAGCCCGTACGAGTGGCACACCGAGGAGTACGAGGACGGGCAGATCCAGACCAACGAGTCGACCAACGAGTTCGGAATATTCAACAGCCTGTGGTTCTCCTTGGGGGCCTTCATGAGACAAGGCTGCGACATCTCACCAAGGTGCGTTGGAAATACTAGCTGTATCAAACTCTGCAAACAAGAAGCTATAAAAGTTTGATGGCGCCCAGGCCGCTGGTAGCGATGAAGGTCCTAAATCTCATCGATTCATGTCAGCACATACAAACGTAAAACGAAAAATACTTTGCGGAAATATTAGCTCAAGATTGATTCTTCTAATGGAGCCTTAAGTTTTGTTTTTCTGAGGGCATAACTGTAGTCTTTTGAGTAATGCAAAAACAACTTGAGGTCGCCATGTACAAATCAAACATCCCTTTGACTCTCCGGCTGTCTTATGTGCAGCAACAAGATAATATTCCCAATTAAATCAACATGATCAGTTTACCAGCGCCACCGTGCTGCCCTGTCAACAATACTAGTATCTGCAAAATGCCTGTGTTTCCAAGCAATGTGAGCGATACATGAGGATTGTAACTTGAAAGTATTTGTACAACCTTTCACTGGACAACTCACACCAACATGTTCCTTCAAGTGCGCTATTAAAATGAGCCTTAAAGGCTCCCTACCTATCTGTTAAGTAGCTGCTTGTTGCAGCACACTTAAACGCACAGCGTGGTTTCATTTTGACGCGGTTTGCAATGAAGCACAGACATAACCCATCAATGTCTGAAACCTCGTGCCACAAAAACACAAGACAACATGTTGTTAGCCAAAGGTTAACCAGGCTAATGCTTTAACACAAACCCCTAAACCAGGGTTCCCCAACCTTTTTCCCACCAGGGACCGGTTTAATGTATGCATTATTTTCACGGACCGGCTTTCTACGTGTGGCAGATAAAAACAGCCAACAAATTAGCCTTTGGCTCCAATCTGGCACATTAACATTTTATATGTCTATTAATGTGCATTGTCCCATGTACTATAACAAAGGAGTTGTAATATACAACTATTAACAAGCTTATTGGTGTGTTTAGTGGGACAGGCAAAAGTTAAATCAGAGAAAATGCGGTAGTTTATAAATTGATTGTTTCTGTGCGGCCCTTTAGCAAATGCGTCACGGACCGGTACCGGTCCCCGGACGGGTGGTTGGGGACCACTGCCCTAAACAATTACGGTATGATGTCAATTTAAATGTATGATCTGCAAAATCTTCAATTTAGACAGAATAATACCATACAAAGTTTCCATGGAAGAAAGTGTAATAAATATCCAGTAACAAGCGTGTCCGCATCATTCAACTTGCTTGACTTTAATGAAATATTGTTATCACTTGGTGTCGCAAAACAAAAACTAATTACCAATCCACTTCTATTTAGAGAAAACATTAGTCCATTCCAGCCGGTTCAATATAGATAAGTTTTGTTTTTCATTTCATTTTCCTTTGTCGGGTGGCGGGGCCCTCCCGTAGAGATAGGGTGAAGAAGTGAAGTGAAGTGAATTATATTTATATAGTGCTTTTCTCTAATGACTCAAAGCCCTTTTACATAGTGAAACCCAATATCTAAGTTACATTTAAACCAGTGTGGGTGGCACTAGAAGCAGGTGGGTAAAGTGTCTTGCCCAAGGACACAACGGCAGTAGACTAGGATGGCGGAAGCGGGGATCGAACCTGGAACCCTCAAGTTGCTGGCACGGCCGCTCTACCAACCGAGCTACACAGCCTAAGAGAATCTCCATCATTCAGGAGGAGCCTAGGGAAGAGATGGTTTGGGTATGTGGTCAGAACGCCTACCTGGGAAGGTGTTTAGGGCGCGTCCAACCGGTAGGAGACCAAGGGGAAGACCCAGGACATCTTGGAGAGACTATCCAATCCACTTTTTTTATATAGCACATTTGAAAAAAACAAGAAACGTTTCACAAAGCGCTGCAGAGGAGTTAAAACATACATTTAGAAGCAGAATAAAACCGAGAGTCAATTGTATAAAACACATTACTGTAAGGCAGTGGTTCTTAACCTTGTTGGAGGTACCGAACCCCACCAGTTTCATATGCACATTCACCGAACCCTTCTTTAGTGAAAAATAAAATGTTTTTTTTTTTCAAATTCAAGACAAAGTTATATGTTTTTGGTAACACTTTAGTATGGGGAACATATTCTAAGTAACAAAGACTTAATTTAGAGTTTTTTGGACACTAGGGGAACATATTCTAAGTAGCAAAGACTTATTTTGAGTGATTTGGTTAGGGTTAGGGTTAGAGGGTTAAGGCCAGGGTTAGAGGGTTAGGGTTATAATAAGTACTTAATAATGACTAGTTCAGAGCCAATATGTTACTAATTTGCATGTTAATAAACAACTAATTAATGGTGAATATGTTCCCCATACTAAAGTGTTACCATATTTTTTTACTGGTGCACAAAATGAACCGTGCATGAACATCACCTTGTTCAAACATCACCTTGTTCAAACATCACCTTGTTCAAAGAACAAAACCAACACAGTGCATAAACTCACAAGAAATGACACACCTGCAAATCAGTGTGACTTCTGCTGTTGCCGTATCCGCAATACACCGATAGGGAGAAGTTTTTATTCACACGATGAGTCGGGTGTGTCTTGACCTCTGCCGAACCCCTGCTGTAAGGGGAAGAAAATGCATAAAAGAAAAGAAAATAGACTTAAAATCACACAACTCTCAAGCCAAGAATTAAAAATAGGTTTTAAGACGTGATTTAAAAGTCATTAAAGAGGGAGCTGTCTGAATAGCAGAAGGGAATATTGTTCCAAAATTTTGGAGCCACAGCCGAAAATGTATGTTTGTATGTTTTTTGGTACCACAAGAAGAAACTGATCAGCTTACCTCGGAAGACCTTGTGGGGGTGTACATTTTTAAAAGGTCTAACATACAGTACAGGCCAAAAGTTTGGACACACCTTCCCCTCACTTCAATGTGTTTTCTTTATTTTCATGACTATTTTACATTGAAGATAGTCACATCAAAACTATGACACCTGTGAAGTGAAAACCATTTCGGGTGACTACCTGGTGACATTACTGGCTTTGCGAGCAGAGGAGCATGCTCAGTAGCACACACACAGAGTACTGACAAGCAGACACAGTGTGTAGACAGAAAAGGGAGAACGGACGCATTTTGGTGTAAAAAGTAAAGATAAAGGTGAAGTTATAACACTGAAACACCCTCAGGAAGAGCTGCTTTAAGCGGCTAACGTCCATCCGCCGTCGGCAGTGTTGTAGCTACTTCTAAATCACTAATCCTGGTCTCCATGGCGACAAATAAAGTGTGTTTCTTACAAGTATCATTATCACTGCAGGACGAGGAATAGCTAAACATGCTTCACTACACACTGTAGCTCACCGGCGTCACAATGTAAACAAACACCATTGGTGGATCTACACTTGACATCCACTGTAATGATACCAAGTACAGGAGCGTATCTAGTCGATACTACTATGATTACGTCGATATTTTTTGGCATCACAACACCTTCTTTCGTTATTTTTAAAATGTATATTATGTTTATAAACTCAGGAAATATGTCCCTGCACACATGAGGACTTTGAATATGACCAATGTATGATCCTGTAACTACTTGGTATCGGATTGATACCCGAATGTGTGGTGTCATCCAAAACTAATGTAAAGTATCAAAGAAGAGAAGAATAAGTGATTATTACATTTTAACAGAAGTGTAGATAGAACATGTTAGAAGAGAAAATAAGCAGATATTAACAGTAAATGAACAAGTAGATTAAAAATGCATTTTCTACCACTTGTCCTTAATAATGTTGACAAAATAATAGGTAGATAAATGACACAATATGTTACTGCATATGTCAGCAGACTAATTAGGAGCCTTTGTTTGTTTACTTACTACTAAAAGACAAGTTGTCTAGTATGTTCACTATTTTATTTAAGGACTTAACTGCAATAATAAACATATGTTTAATGTACCCTAAGATTTGTTGTTAAAATAAAGCCAATAATGCACTTTTTTGTGGTCCCCTTTATTTAGAAAAGTATCGAAAAGTATTGAAATAATTTTTGTACCGGTACCAAAATATTGGTATCGTTACAACACTAGTGTAGACATAGCCTAATATTCCACGCTACAAAATAATAAACGTTGTATTGGGGCAGCCTAAATAGAAATGGATCCAACAAACACCTACTCAGTGGTTTAGTGGTTAGAGTGTTTGCCCTGAGATCGGTAGGTCGTGAGTTCAAACCCCGGCCGAGTCATACCAAAGACTGTATAAATGGGAGCCATTATCCCCTGCTTGGCACTCAGCATCAAGGGTTGGAATTGGGGGTTGAATCACCAAAAATGATTCCCAGGCGTGGCCACCGCTGCTGCTCACTGGTCCCCTCACCTCACAGGGGGTGGAACAAGGAGATGGGTCAAATGCAGAGGACTAATTTCACCACACCTAGTGTGTGCATTGCAAAAAGTCAGTGTTCAAAAACAAGAAAAATAAATACATGTATTTTATTTGAACTAAGCAAAATTGTCTGCCAATAGAACAAGAAAATTTGGCCTGTCAAGACTTTTCAAAACAAGTCAAATTAGCTAACCTCAATGAACCCAAAAAATACCTTAAAATAAGTATATTCTCACTAATAACAAGTGCTCTTTTCTTGGTAGAAAAAAAAAAGAGACCTTTTTGCTCAATATGTTGAAAAATATTCTTAAATTACTTTGTTGTCTGTGAAGCACTTTGAGTCTGCCTTGTGTATGAAAAGTGCTATACAAATAAAGTTGCCTTGCCTTGCCTTAAATGAAGTAAATGCTAGTGCCATTATCTTGACATAATGATATGCGCTCGGCATTACATTTCTTGAAACCAGCAAACTTATACTAAAAACGAATTTGTTGTTCTTAATGGAAAGGCAACAAGGAAACCGCTTGTTACTCTCGGGGTCTCCTAGCCGCTCGGGCAAATCATATGGTCTAAAAAGGCATTTTTCCATCGACACCATGACATCATCGCGCCAAGTGCGTGCTCTTTTAGTCAGTTATTGCGCATATATTCAGCCCGGCCCCCGGCCAAAATGTTTTTAATTGTAATTTTGAAGAATTTATCTGAATGTTGTTGCGTTGACCAGCATTCCTCCAATGGGGAATTCAAATTGCTAGTCTCTCCCAGATTATTTTTATGGCACATAAGCTGATGTTTATATTCAATCAACAGGCAGTAATTGGTATTTTGTGGTTTATTCTCCAAGCTTAGAGGAAAAACGTGAGACCAATCTAGCACACCAGCGTTCCCCAGCCCGGTCCAGATCGGTCTAGCTCGGTCTAGCTCGGTCTCCCCTCAAACCCCCGGAAGTCCCGTGATCTTCCCTTTGTCCCTCGCCCCCACTCCCTTTGTTTAGACTACTCCGAGTTATCTCTACTCTGACACATTCCAATCTAGAAGGCCAACACCTTACTATGAGACTCAAAAGAAGGAAGAATACTAGCTATTCTTTATATGACTATAGGAGTTTAGAAAGAAGTAACACTTAAATATGGATATGATTCTGATCTGCTTCCAACAATGTGCATGAACTATTTATGTTCAAAATTGTTAAATGTTTAAATATGTGTAAATGTTTACTGTACTGTGCCAACTGTACTACTATATGAGTACGTATTTTCTATTGTTTCATTGAAAATAAAACAGCAAAGTCCATGTGGCTGTCATCCGTTTTAATTTGACAAAATTGTGCATGCTTGAAATAAGACATTATTACTTAAAAAAAGTAGTTTTATACTTGTGAGTGTTGATGACACAGCTTTGCAACAGTTGATATTCTAGTTTCAAGCATGTTTTACTCAATATAGGTCATCAAATCTCAGCAACAAGCTGTAATATCTTACTGAGATCATTTAGGACCAAAACCCTTAAACAAGTAAAACACTAACATAAAATCTGCTTAGTGAGAAGAATTATCTTATCGGACAGAAAATAAACAAATATCACCCTTATTTGAGATATTTAATCTTACTTAGATTTCAGTTTTTGCAGTGTGTGTGACAATCATTGGTACACTCAAGCGAAGGATGGACGTGTTTGTGACTGCCTGTGTTTGGCTTCCAGGTCTTTGTCTGGTCGAATTGTTGGCGGCGTGTGGTGGTTCTTCACGCTCATCATCATCTCCTCCTACACGGCCAACCTGGCTGCGTTCCTCACTGTGGAGAGGATGGTTTCTCCCATTGAGAGCGCCGAGGACCTGGCCAAACAGACCGAGATTGCCTACGGCACTCTAGACTCAGGCTCCACCAAAGAGTTCTTTAGGGTAAGCCTCCGACCGCATCCCGAGACCCCCAGATCCTGCCCCGAAATCTCAACATGTGTCCTCTCGCCCCCCTTTTTTTTGCGCAGCGTTCTAAAATTGCCCTGTTTGACAAAATGTGGACGTACATGCGGAGTGCAGAGCCCTCTGTGTTTGTGAAAACCACAGCCGAGGGGGTTCTGAGGGTCCGCAAGTCCAAGGGGAAGTACGCCTACCTGTTGGAGTCCACCATGAACGAGTACATTGAGCAGCGGAAGCCTTGCGACACCATGAAGGTGGGAGGCAACCTGGACTCCAAAGGCTACGGGATCGCCACGCCGAAAGGATCCTCATTAAGGTGGGTGGAATAGTATAACAATGTGTCCAATGTTGTTATAGTATCCCACCTACCCTGATGTAGCTTTGCTTATGTGTCTCTGGTTTGTATTAGGAGATAAGGTAATGCCCTCCCCACCCTCCAATCCCATTGCAATTTATTGTAAGTCGATAAATTGCAAAATAAATATAGAATTGAGACTTTTTTTTTTTTAGTATTTTTTCTAAATTCCTGGCTATTTTTGAAGCCTGATACTGAATCTTCCCAGGTTGTATTTCACCTGGATTAGCAAACATCTAAATTTAACTCACCATCAATTGAATCTATGTTTTGGCTTAGAGCTTGTCTGACTGTCCGTCAAAGTTTGTCCTTTTCTGTGTCCCTTCCCTTTTTACCATGTTTTTTTTTTTTTTAACACTTTCTTAAAGGTGCAGCTTGCAGCGGGCTACAAAATACTCTTTTTTTTTTTTTTTTTTTTTTTTTTAAACGGCTAGCATATGTTACCGATAGTACTTTAAAAAAAAATTAAAAAAACATATATAACGAATAAATGACGATACAGTTGTCCCTCGTCACATTGCGCCTTAAATATTCGAGCTTCACCACATTTTGACTGGGATCAAAAGGGTGCCGGGTAGTCCTTGTTGCTGTTTACATGGTCGTAGTGTACTCAAACTAAATTCTAAAGAATCATATAACATTAAAAAAAATTAAAGGACCGCACCGAGATAAACCGTGCCCTGTTCCAAAGTCTTGTCTCGCTGCCTCTGAAAAATAAGTACAGTATTTCCCGGACTCTAAGGCGCACTTAAAATCATTTTTTCTTTCTCAAAACTCGACGGTGCGTCTTACAACCCGGTGCACCTAATGTAAGGAATAATTTGGGTTGAGCTTACCCACCTCGAAGCTATTCTATTTGGTACATGGTGTAATGATAAGTGTGATCAGTAGATGGCAGTCAAACATAAGAGATATGTGTAGACTGCAATATGACGCAACATTGTATATGTTCCATTGAAAATATAGAACATTACACACGGCGCTCAAAAATCTATCGAACTGTTTTAGTATGGCTTCGGTAAGCTATGAGGATTTTAACTTGAAAGTATTTGTACAACCTTTCACTGGACAACTCACAATAACATGCAACATGTTCCTTCCTATTAAAATGAGCCTTAAAGGCTCCCTATCAGTTAAGTTCCAGCACACTTAAGCATGGTTCATTTTGATGCCGTTTGCAATGAAGCACAGACATAACCCATCAATGTCTGGAACCTCTAACAACATGTTAGCCAGAAGTTAACCAGGCTAATGCTTTAACACAAACCCCTTCGACAATCAAGGTATGCTTTAAATTGAAATGTACAATATGCAAAATATTTCATTTAAACAGAATAATACCATACAAAGTTATCCAAGGAAGAAGCGTAATAAATATCCAGTAACAAACGTGTCCGCATCATTCAACTTACTTGGTCATGAGCTTGACTTAGCGAAATATTGTTATCACTAGGTGTCGCAAAAAAATAAAAAATAAACAGAAATAAATACTAATAATAATGATTTCAAAGCAAGTTATCCATCAAATTGTGCAATGTAAAAGTAGCAATAGATTTCATGGTCAAATTGTGAAAATGAAGTTTTTACAGCATTTTTCTCTAAATGGAAAAAAACAGTACTTTTTTTTACTGTAATAAACTGTGGTGCCGTTTTGGCATTTACAGTAATATACCGAAAAATTGACAGTTGTTGATTTGCATAAAAACATTTAAAAAATAATAACTGGCAGCTCAGGTGCTGAAATTTTACTGTAAAATTGCAGTTTTTTTATTTACAGTAAAAAAAAAAAAATGTTTTAGTTTTTTTACCATAAAAACAGCAATACTGTTTTTCTATTTACAGTAATAGACACCAAATTATGAGATAAATTATAGCAACTTACCATGTTTTTTTTTTACATTTTAGCTTTAACTAACAAAATGCATTAAAAAGTTGTGTAATAATACCATTCACTGTTACAAGCGGCCCTCTGGGGCCAAACATACCTGCCATGTGGCCCTCAGTGAAAAACCACTTTAACACCTCTGCTATAGACCGACCCAATTAGGAAACGGTACCAAAAAAATACCCGTACTCGGTATACATCCCTATTTATAATTAGTGATCGCTATTTTGCAGAAATTCAATGAACAGCAATAAACGGTGGACGACTGTATTAGTCACGGTCAGGGGTCAAACTTGCATGTGCACATTCACAACGCCATCTTTGAGAATGTAAGGATTAGGGGTGTAACTGTACACAAAAATTCCGGTTCGGTACGTACCTCGGTTTAGAGGTCACGGTTCGGTTCATTTTCGGTACAGTAAGAAAACAACAAAATATACATTTTTGGGTTATTTATTAACCAAATTTGCAAAATCTTCCACCAAAAATATTTTTCTTAGTGGAATATTTGATGTGAAGTAATGGGAACCTTGGATAGGTCAATAATTCATAATAACATTGATTTTGATTCAATATTATGTTTTGAGCAATGACAGTTTGAAAGGAAAAAAAAACAGCTTAGTTTTATTAGTCAACATTGCAACTTTTTCTAAATTACATCTAACCTTTAAGCTTTTTTATTTCACTTTTCTTATGTTTTTGTTTATTTTAATAGTATTTTTAGAATGTGCCGTGGGCCTTTAAAACATTAGCTGTGGGCCGCAAATGGCACACTTTTGACACCCCTACTACAGATAATAAAAAAATAAATGTGATAAATCTATGGATAAAAAGCAGAGCCTGGCGACGCATGCGCGTCTATCATAACTCTCGCTCTCTCTGTCTCTGCCCCTCCCTCACCAATGCTGCTGCGCGCACAATTTGTTTTGTTTTCAACCCCTTCTTAACCCTGAACGTACATTGAAAACACACGCAAAATGCCGGACATTTGAGGCATTTAAGAAACTCCGCCCTGACAGCCCCGCAAAAGAGGACATGTCCGGTGAAAAGAGGACGTATCGTAGCCCGTTAGCTGCTAGCATGCCGCGTGTTGTGCCTCGGTGTGCATTGTTTACACAACGTGCGTTACGCTACTTAATATGTCCGTGTGGAAACTCGTTCGGTACACCTCCGAACCGAACCGGAACCCCCGTACCGAAACAGTTCAATACAAATACACGTATCGTTACACCCCTAGTAAGGATGCAAAGATGCAACGGTCGCCATATTGCTGAGTAGAATCCGACACTTTTTCCAAACGTGATCACAGTGGAGGCACGTTAGCCACCTGTCCTCTCCAAACTGCACCTTTAACCTTGATGACTGCCATGGATAACATGATGATGTCGTAGCATTTAGGATGTCTCTTTTAACTTGATGAAATGCTCAAACCCTTGCAGTGCGCTCCTTTTGTTTAAACTCTTTAACGGACATTTCCTTTGTGGAAACAATTGGGTGTGACGAGAAAAAAAAAAAGAACTATTCTTTCACCATATTGCGGCACTGTTTGGGTTTCCATGTGTACTTAATGCCATGATTTGATATGAACTGCTGTTTAGATGACTTAGTGTTAGGTTTTAAAAAAAAAAGGGCTAATTGAGTGTTTTCATGAAGAAATGTTGCATGCATTTTTCACAATGAGGTCTAACCATTCTCCCCATTACTGCTGTCTCTCTTTTAGTGGAGTCACTTGCCAGACACTGTTTAATTTATGTTTTGGATGTGAGTACGTTGCAGTAGCCACTAGTAGCCACTAGTAGCCCATATAGCGCTCTGTCCTCCCGTTGTGCTACGGCTAAGCTCTGCCACCTAGTTACTGCTACAATTTTGTCATTGACCTCCACAGGTGCATTGGTAAACATACAGGGCCTGATCTACTAAAGGTTTGCGTGTACTAAAAACGCGTGCAAATGTGATAGCACACGCAAAGCTGATCTACGTCTGCGAAGTGAGCTAATGTCCGAAATGTATGCTGATCATCGAATCGCCCTCAATACGGGAGGGAAAGATAAAAATGTATGATTTATCAACACTCATCGCCGTTTTCCGAGGACTATTTTGTGCTTTATTTAGCACCTCTGGAAAGCACGTGCAAACTGACACAGTTGCACACATGGCTGTGAGAAAAGAGGTGCTCGCACTCCAAAACCATGTCAGAAAAAAAAAAAATTATTAGTCATATTCAGCAATATTATTTTATAATTTTACAGCTGCATGCTGGAGGACTTAAGGGCTGATTGAACTCAATTTAATTGATGCGTTTTGGTCTCCTGTAGTGTTTATATATATATATATATATATATATATATATATATATATATATATATATATATATATATATATATATATATATATATATATATATATATATTGTTAATTTTTTCGACATAGAGTATACATTAACATATCTCCTATATTAAAAATACTTCTTGAAGTATGCTTTTTTTTTTTTTTTTTTTTTTTGCGTCTCAAGCGCAGTAGGCCTCTTTCACACAAAAAAAGGGGGTTTCAATATAGATGCACTGCAGTACTGCTCCTAAAATGCCCATAAAAAGTGGTAGATACATGTTTGAAAAAAATAGCAAAATACCACAAAGTGAAAGTTAAAGTAGCAATGATTATTGGTGAAATTTGTCCTCTGCATTTGACCCATCCCCTTATTCACCCCCTGTGAGGGGAGCAGTGAGCAGCAGCGGTGGCCGCGCCCGGGAAT
>NC_084758.1:32786093-32831093 GCF_033978785.1 Entelurus aequoreus
AAGCATGAAGAAAACAAATCATGACACCGAGCGCATATCATTATGTCAAGATAATGGCACTAGCATTTACTTCATTTAAGAATATTTTTCAACATATTGAGCAAAAAGGTCTCTTTTTTTTTCTACCAAGAAAAGTGCACTTGTTATTAGTGAGAATATACTTATTTTAAGGTATTTTTGCGTTCAATGAGGTTAGCTAATTTTACTTGTTTTGGAAAGTCTTGACAAGCCAAATTTTCTTGTTCTTTTGGCAGATAATTTTGCTTAGTTCAAATAAAATACCCCTCATTTTTGTATTATTTTGTCTTGTTTTTGAACACTGACTTTTTGCAGTGTAGGAAATGACATAAATCCAAACACCCAAAAATATCGACACAAATATTATTTTCTAAAGTATAATTCTAGATTTACATGCATTAAACAATGTTCTCTTGCCGCCTGAGAAGTGTTGTATCCCAAATAGCTGCAATGGCTTTCTCTTAACCCTGTAAAACCCAAATATAGAAAAACCTAAAAAAAAATGTTTTGACCTTTTAGATGTTGTTGTAGGAGGCATTTGAACACAACACAAGGGTAGAATGTATACTATCCATGTATAGAGAAAATACTTCAGGCAGTGATGTAGTGGAGAGAATACAACCTGTTTGAGCCCACTGCAACAAGCCAGCTATTTTTACTACCACATTCACCCAGTATTGTATAATTGCAACAATTATATAACAAGCTCTAAATTAAATTGGATACATCTGTTCCACAATAACAACATATGTACATGCTCTAGACATTGTAATAACAACCAAAAAATATATAAAAGACATTTTACTTACTTGAATCTGATGAATCCAGTCCAATGAAACAAATAGATGTTATTCGAAGGAAACCTTGAGAGGTTGTGTGAGTTCATGGCCAGAAGTTGTGACTTATAAACAAATTTACGATCCAATAGCGTTGTAAGACTTAACAATATGACCCAATGACTATGTAAATGTGGTAAAAAAAAAAAATTATATATATATATATATATATATATATATATATAACGGATTGTTTTTTAGGATGGTTAAAGGTAACGTTGTAATTTTACAACAAGGGGTGTTACAGGGTTAAGGTATTCATGTGTGATTTCCACAAGCGTCTGTACATGTAGAAGAAGGAGAAACACGGGCATGTCTGGATGACTCGCCTCCATATTTCCAGTGGTTAGCTCCGAGTTACGAAACAGCTTTACTATGAAGCTGGCTGTGGGGCGTTCTTTCTGACGTCACTTCCTGTGTGGGGCGCGGTCTTTTCGGCGTCACTTCCTCTCCGAACTCGGTTTGTAAACGATCAATGAGTCCATACAAAGCTAAGAGCCGGAGATTCAAGAAATACACGGCGCACTTACCCGTGTAAAAAATTGTCCGAGGAGGGGGACCTTAAACGCTGGTTTAGTGTGGCTGAAACGGGGCTTAGGCTAAATAATGAATCGTTTAAGGGGTTAAACGACTTAGTGTAGACATAACCTAACATTCCACACGGCAAAACGATAAAAGTATGTGTGATTCCTGCTGATATCGGTATTGGCCACAACTCAATGCTCCAAAATCGGTATCGCATCGGGACAAACAGACTAGCTTGTTGCATGTGAAAGGTGGGGCGTACGAAAAGCATGTGTGAGAAAACACAAGTATCCAAATGAAAATATTTGCAATCGAAGAACATTTTTCAATAATATTTTAGGATCGCCTTTTTACTTTGGGCGGTTCCGCTTGTGTCGACACAAACGGGTTCCACTGTAGTGCTTTGAATTGACCCCAAGTGATAAATCACATTTCTGTCTTGTTATTCTTGTCTTTTTATATATATTAAAAAAAAAAAAAAAAGTTAAGTGATGACATGTAGCGGTGCATTATTTTTGTGCATTTCTGTTGTGTATGTGTTTTGTTTTTTGGTTGTTTTTTCCGTTGTCGTGTTCATGCACATCGTTGTCGCCCATCTCTCCGCCCCCCTCGCCCCTCCCCCCCCCCCTTTTGACCGCTGTGTCGTGTGCGCCCCCCGCAGGAGAAGACGAGCGCCCTCAGCCTGAGCAACGTGGCTGGGGTCTTCTACATTCTGGTCGGAGGACTCGGCTTGGCCATGCTGGTGGCCTTGATCGAGTTCTGTTACAAGTCCCGAGCCGAGGCCAAACGAATGAAGGTGGCAAAGAATGCACAGACTATTAACCCAACTTCCTCGCAGAATTCACAGAATTTTGCCACTTATAAGGAAGGGTACAACGTTTATGGGATCGAAAGTGTAAAAATTTAGGGGGTAGGGAACAAGGTTTTCATAAATTCCCCCAAACTGCACGCTTTTTTGGCTCCATCCGTTCCATCCTTCAGTGTTAGTGAATGACGAGGTTGGCCGAGGGATCGATGACTTATGATTTACTGAGAGAAAGACATATCAACCCTTTTGTTCACGCATAACGACTGCCTTTGCGCCGAGGGGTGTTAGCGCCACGCTCCGCAGAAAAACCTGCTCGCGCCGGTTGGAAATTTGGGGAATAATGTTGGCAAAAAGTCTTAAATGGATCAAAAAAATGACTAAAGATAAAGGAATCAAATATAATTTAGTGAGATTTTTGTAATAGTTTTTAATCAAATTGAGTTTAGTTATTTTTTTCGTTTTGTTTTTAACCAGAATTTGACAAAATACATTTGTGAAATTTTTAAAATCAAGTGCACTTTTCTACTAGAAAAAGCGTAATTGTGAGAAAAGTTATACTGCAGTTTCATGATGAAAAAGCATTTTTAATAGTATTTCATCTGAATTGTATATATATATATATATATATATATATATATATATATATATATATATATATATATATATATATATATATATATATATATATATATATATTCAGATGAAATACTATTAAACATGCTTTTTCATCATGAAAAAATAATAAAAAATAATGATATATATATATTTATTTTATTTTTTTTTCATGATGAAAAAACATGATTAATAGTATTTAATCTGAATTATATATATATATATATATATATATATATATATATATATATATATATATATATATATAATGTGTGTATGTATATATATATAATGTGTGTATGTATATATACATACATATATATAATACATATATATATAATTCAGATTAAATATATATATATATATATATATATATATATATATATATATATATATATATATATACATATATATATATATATATATATATATATATATATATATATATATATATATATATATATATATATATATATATACACACACAAAAATGTTGTGATATTATGAGAATGAAAAGAAATGTTCTCTTTGAACAAAATCGTAATTGTGAGAAAAGTCGTACAGTAGTTTGATGATCGAAAAACAATATATATATTGTTTTGTTTTTCAATGGGAATTTTTAATAGTATTTAATCTGAATTGTTTGTCTTTATATATATATATATATATATATATATATATATATATATATATATATATATATATATATATATATATATATATATATATATATATATATATATATATATATATATATATATATATATATATATATATATATATATATATATATATATATATATATATATATATATATATATATATATATATACACACATAAAATAATGTGATATTGTGAGAATTAAAATAAAGGTTATATTTGAACAAAATCGTAATTGTCAGAAAAGTCGTACAGTAGTTTGATGATGGAAAAACAATTTTTTTTTTTTTTCAAAGGGAATTTTACCAAAATTAAGTGAAATGTTGTATTTGAGAAAAATCGTAACTGCAGACAAAGTTATAGTTTAATAATGATTGTTTTTTTATTATAGCATTTCACTGTAATTTTACAAAAAAAAGTTGTGATATTACAAGAATGAAAAGAAATGTCCCAATAAAAAAACATCGTAATTTTGAGACAAATCGTACTGTAGTTTCATGACGGAAAAACTTAAATTTTTAAACGTAATTTCAAAAAATAAAGGTGTCATGTTATCAAAAGTAAGCAAAATTTCCTATTAGAGAAAAATCGTAACTGTGGGACTCGTCATTTTTCAATAATGGAAAACATTTTTTAATATAATTTAATCGGAATTTGACAAAAATAAAGTTGTGCTTTTATGAAAAACATCGTAGAGTGAGATAAGTCATACTGTAGATTCATGATGAAATTTTTTTTAGCATATTTAATCTTGGGAAAACTGTTTTTTTTTTTGTAGATAGATACATAGTACTTTATTGATTCCTTCAGGAGAGTTCCCTCAGGAAAATTAAAAAAATGTAACCGTATTTTCACAAAAATAAAGTTGGGATTGTACGAGATTTAGGTGAAATTTTGTATTAGGAAAAAATCATAATGTGAGAGAAGTCGTACTGTAGTTTCATGATGGATTTTTTTTATTTTTTTTATCATATTTAAATGTAATTTTACAAGAATACAGTTGGGATATTAGGAATATAAAGTAAAGTGTTCTATTGAGGAAAAAAAAGTTATAGTTGTGATTCTGATCACACTACAGTTTCATGATGGAAAAAAAATGTAATAGTATTTATTCATCATTTTAGAAAAATGCAGTTGTGATATCACAAGGAGTAAGTCAAATTTTCCATTAGAAAAAAATCATAAAAATATTTTTTTTGTATTTTATTGAAATGTTACAAAATAAAGTTGTGATATGAGAACTAAGTGACATTTTCTAATTGGAAAAAAAAAATGGTAATGTGCGATAAGTCATACTGTATTTTCATAATGGAAAAACTTCTTTTTTTTTTCATTTTTCATTTTATTTTATTTTATTTTATTTTTTTAAATTTCATTTTTAATTTTACAAAATAAAGCTGTTATACGTTTAGACTCGTGGACATTTCTATTAGAAAATATGTAATTATACTGTAGTGTAATTTCATGACGGAACAAATATTTTTATAATATTCAATCATTCAGACATTTTACAAAAACAGGGTTGTGATTTTATGAGGATTCAAATAAATTTTCCATTAGAGAAAGATGGAGTCATAATATAGTTTCATGATGGGAAATCCATTATTTATAGTATTTGATTGTGATTTCACAAAAATAACTGTGATTTTATGAGAATACAGCAGGACTCAAAATATACACATTTGTAACTTATCTTTTTTTATGACATTGAATGAGCTAAATGTGATGCAGGGACTACAGTACACTTTTGCTAGACTAAAGACGTCATTTTACTATAAAAACGATTTAATTTTTTTTGTATTGTTAAGAAATTGTATCCATTAAGTTGCAATTTCATGACTGCAAGCTGAATGTAAAGGTGGAGATTTTAGTATACTACATTATTGCTGGAATAGAGATGTCATCATACCACAAAATACGTTTATTTTGTAATATTAAGAAGTTGCATCCGATAAATTTAATGTTCATGCTCAAAAAATACATACTAGTATTGGGGTTTTTAACATTAAATTTCGACGTTACAACTTTTCCCTTAAGTGACATCTTGAATATCGTTAGTTTTCATGTTCGGAAGTCTTTGTTCTTGTAGTCCAGGGGTGTCAAACTCATTTTAGCTCGGCTGGAGGAAATTCTGTGACTATTAAAATCAAGGCATAATTTAAGAATAAAGGCAATTTCAGATTTTTTTTTTTGTCTTAATTTGGCCAAAAATAGAACAAACACATTCTGAAAATATTACAATACAAATATAGAAAAACAAATACCCGGCAGCGGTAAAGTTTAGATCCATGAAGGAAAGAAGAAAGTGAATGTTCATAAATGAATACATTTACATAAGCATATACATTTGTTTTATTAGGGACCGATGTCCTTTTGGGACAGAGGACACTATTGTATTTATAGCGTTTTATTATTATACCGCCGCCTCTTTGAGCTGTAATTTGACCCCCTTAACATGCTTCAAAACTCACCAAATTGGACACACACATCAGGACTGGCGAAAATTGCTGTCTAATCAATACACCAAACCCCAAAATTAAAAATTGCGCTCTAGCGCCCCCTTGGAATAAAACACAGACAAAACTGCCTCTAACTCCCAGTAGGAATGTCGTAGAGACATGAAACAAAAACCTCTATGTAGGTTTCACTTAGACCTATATTTCATACACTGACAACCCCCCCCCCCCCCCCCCGCAAAAATCAACCAAGAAGTTTGCAATTTCCCCTTCAAAACAATAGTTGAGTAAAAACAGTCACCTTTTTTCAAACATTATCTCCTCTGAGCGCGTTTGTCGTGTCGGCTTCAAATTAGCACAGGAGAGAGATTGAACCCTTCTGATTAAAAGTTGATGAAAGAGTTTATATTACTGCTCCGGTTTGGATTTTATGAGCCCCCAAAGTCGGTCCCGTCCATTGCTGCTTGCAGCTTTAATTTTGTATTATTTTTTTAATGAATTAAGTATTGTTTATGACAGCGGTCACCAACGCGGTGCCCACGGGCACCAGGTAGCCCGTAAGGACCAGATGAGTAGCCCGCTGGCCTGTTCTAAAAATAGCTCAAATAGCAGCACTTACCAGTGAGCTGCCTCTATTTTTTGAATTGTATTTATTTACCAGCAAGCTGGTCTCTCTTTGCCCGACATTTTTAATTCTAAGAGAGACAAAACTTAAATAGAATTTGAAAATCCAAGAAAATATTTTAAAGACTTGGTCTTCGCTTGTTTAAATAAATTCATAATTTTTTTTACTTTGCTTCTTATAACTTTCACAAAGACAATTTTAGAGAAAAAATACAACCTTAAAAATGATTTTAGGATTTTTAAACATGTATACCTTTTTACCTTTTAAATTCCTTCCTCTTCTTTCCTGACAATTTAAATCAATGTTCAAGTAAATTTATTTTTTTTATTGTAAAGAAAAATAAATACATTTTAATTTAATTCTTCATTTTAGCTTCTGTTTTTTCGACGAAGAATATTTGTGAAATATTTCTTCAAACTTATTATGATTAAAATTTAAAAAAAATTATTCTGGCAAATCTAGAAAATCTGTAGAATCAAATTTGAATCTTATTTTAAAGTCTTTTGAATTTCTTTTAAAATTTTTGTTCTGGAAAATGTAGAAGAAATAATGATTCGTCTTTGTTAGAAATATAGCTTGGTCCAATTTGTTATATATTCTAACAAAGTGTAGATTGGATTTTAACCTATTTAAAACATGTCATCAAAATTCTAAAATTAATCTTAATCAGGAAAAATTACTAATTATGTTCCATAAATTATTTTTTGAATTTTTTCAAAAAGATTCGAATTAGCTAGTTTTTCTCTTCTTTTTTCGGTTGAATTTTGAATTTTAAAGAGTCGAAATTGAAGATAAACTATGTTTCAAAAATGAATTGTCATTTTTTTCATGTTTTCTCCTCTTTTAAACCGTTCAATTAGGTGTAAATATCATTAATTATTAATAATAACATAGAGTTAAAGGTAAATTGAGCAAATTGGCTATTTCTGGCAATTTATTGAAGTGTGTATCAAACTGGTAGCCCTTCGCATTAATCAGTACCCAAGAAGTAGGTCTAGGTTTCAAAAAGGTTGGTGACCCCTGGTTTATGACAACCTTTATCCAAAACACAATCTAGAATGTGAGATATAACAGGATAATGCATACATTTATCATTTGTTTTCAGAACGCTTACAAAAGAGTGGGACCCCCAAAATTGTACTGTGGAACCCCATTTTTAGGACTTGATGGGGGGTCCCCGGGACCCCATTTTGAAAATTCCTACAGTATTGGTGAGTGCAAAACAGCAGCAGGCGGCTGTAATACTAATCAAATACCGTAGATAATTAATAATTGACTTTGACACCCCAAGTTTTTTCTTTTCATTTTTGTCCGTAGCAAATTCGTTCAAAGAACCGGAGCTCCGAATGTTTTTTTCTCGAGGGTCGTGGCTTCGACACTCCTCGGTATCTTGTGTGTCCATTTAAGTTCCCGTGCCGTTTTTTGGTACCATGTCCATGTATGAGTGTTGATGCTTGTCTTAGTCCACATACATCTCAGCAGCAATGCTTGCACATGGTGCCACCATCCGACACGTAACCACGCGCTCCTCACCTTTGGTTCCCATTTGACATCGCCATACATCTTTTATCCATATATAAATATTACCTTTCACGCTTACGGATGCGGGGAAAGACCGTCCTAAATGTCCGCCATCCGTCCGCAGATGACCTTCGGGGACGCCATGAGGAACAAAGCGAGACTTTCCGTCACCGGGAGCACCGGGGAGAACGGTCGGGTGATGACTCCGGAGTTTCCTAAAGCTGTCCACGCCGTCCCATACGTGAGACCCGACATGGGACTCAACGTCAGCCTGACAGATCTGTCCTGATCCCTGACAGACTTCTGAGTGCCTTACCATGGTTTCAAAAAGAGCGCTTTTGGTCTCCTCTTTTTCCGCTTTCTGGCTCGCTGGTTCCTTCCTCCGTCGCTCGCTTCTGTCACGGAACCATTTTTTTTTGTTAACCCAGAGGGACACAGGAGTGTTGTCCATCACAAAGTTCTAGCCTCCATGCGTCATTCTTCATATTTTTACACCACCAAGAAGAAAATGGCTCCCTCGGTGATCCTGGGATATCACTTATTGTGTGTGTGTGAGTCTGTTTTTCCGTCTGTGTGGGGACTTGACTGACAAGTCAGAACTCATTCCAACCGTGTGTGTGACTCTGTTTTCCTGTCTGATTGATTGATTGATTGAAACTTTTATTAGTAGATTGCACAGTTCAGTACATATTCCGTACAATTGACTAAATGGTAACACCCGAATAAGTTTTTCAACTTGTTTAAGTCGGGGTCCACGTAAATCAATTTGTGGTAAGTCTGAGTCTGTGTGGGGACTTGACTGACAAGTCAGAACTCATTCGAACCGTGTGTGTGTGAGTCTGTTTTTCTGGCTGTGTGGGGACTTGACCGACAAGTCAGAACTCATTTCAACCGTGTGTGTGAGTCTGTTTTTCTGTCTTTTTGGGGACTTGACTGACAAGTCAGAACTCATTCGAACCGTGTGTGAGTCTGTTTTCCTGTCTGATTGATTGATTGATTGAAACTTTTATTAGTAGATTGCACAGTTCAGTACATATTCCGTACAATTGACTAAATGGTAACACCCGAATACGTTTTTCAACTTGTTTAAGTCGGGGTCCACGTAAATCAATTCGTGGTAAGTCTGAGTCTGTGTGGGGACTTGACTGACAAGTCAGAACTCATTCCAACCGTGTGTGCGAGTCTGTTTTTCTGTCTTTGTGGGGACTTGACAGACAAGTCAGAACTCATTCGAACCGTGTGTGTGTGAGTCTCTTTTTCTGTCTGAGTGGGGACTTGACCGACAAGTCAGAACTCATTCGAACCGTGTGTGTGTGACTCTGTATTCCTGTCTGACTGATTGATTGATTGAAACTTTTATTAGTAGATTGCACAGTTCAGTACATATTCCGTACAATTGACTAAATGGTAACACCCGAATAAGTTTTTCAACTTGTTTAAGTCGGGGTCCACGTAAATCAATTCGTGGTAAGTCTGAGTCTGTGTGGGGACTTGACTGACAAGTCAGAACTCATTCGAACCGTGTGTGCGAGTCTGTTTTTCTGTCTTTTTGGGGACTTGACTGACAAGTCAGAACTCATTCGAACCGTGTGTGAGTCTGTTTTCCTGTCTGATTGATTGATTGATTGAAACTTTTATTAGTAGATTGCACAGTTCAGTACATATTCCGTACAATTGACCACTAAATGGTGACACCCGAATAAGTTTTTCAACTTGTTTAAGTCGGGGTCCACGTAAATCAATTCGTGGTAAGTCTGAGTCTGTGTGGGGACTTGACTGACAAGTCAGAACTCATTCGAACCGTGTGTGAGTCTGTTTTCCTGTCTGATTGATTGATTGATTGAAACTTTTATTAGTAGATTGCACAGTTCAGTACATATTCCGTACAATTGACTAAATGGTAACACCCGAATAAGTTTTTCAACTTGTTTGAGTCGGGGTCCACGTAAATCAATTCGTGGTAAGTCTGAGTCTGTGTGGGGACTTGACTGACAAGTCAGAACTCATTCCAACCGTGTGTGAGTCTGTTTTTCTGTCTGATTGATTGATTGATTGAAACTTGTATTAGTAGATTGCACAGTTCAGTACATATTCCGTACAATTGACCACTAAATGGTAAAACCCGAATAAGTTTTTCAACTTGTTTAAGTCGGGGTCCACGTAAATCAATTCATGGTAAGTCTGAGTCTGTGTGAGGACTTGACTGACAAGTCAGAACTCATTCCAACCGTGTGTGTGTGAGTCTGTTTTTTATGTCTTTGTGGGGACTTGACTGACAAGTCAGAACTCATTCGAACCGTGTGTGTGTGAGTCTGTTTTTCTGTCTGTGTGGGGACTTGACTGACAATTGTGTGTGTGTGTGTGTGTGTGTGTGTGTGTGTGTGTGTGTGTGTGTGGTGGTGTGGGTGTGTGTGTGTGTGTTCCGCCACCTCCCAAACAGGAAGCACATCCGCATTAAAATGTGAAATAGTCCCGTTTTTTTCTTTTTTTTTTTCTTTTTAAAGAAAATCAAAGAAAATGCTTATTTAAAAAAAAATATTTTTATGTATTTTCACAAAAGAGCTTTTAAAAAGGAACTTCCATGGCGGTTGCTGGAAAGAAGAGCTTTTACGGTGTCATGTTTCCCCACCGATTTTTTTTTTTCCTGTATATTTTGTTCCTGTGTTGATCTTTGCTGGACATTCGGATTCGGCCCCATTCGTCGCGGTTTACCTGGCACGTGAAACGTGACAAATCAAGGGGGGGGGGGGGGGGGTGCACTATCCACTTTAGCCGCCAGATGGCAGTAGAGTGTTGAATATCTCAAAAATGTGCTTTGTGGCAGTTCCAACTTTGACCAGAGTGGCGCTTTCCATCATTTTCAGTGGACCGCATCGCAAAATCACACAAGACCCACCCAGGAACGGAGCCATATGAATCCCTTCCTTACTGTTGGTTTTCTGGAGTTGGCGATTTGTTTCTCCCTGTTGAAAAATCTCCTTTTTGCTGTTTGTGTTGTTTTTTCTGCAGAAGACCAGGGGGTCGTTTGTTGTGCTTTCGATGAAGTGAACCTGTTTACACACCATGAATGCAAAACAACGTAACAAGAAAAAAAAAAACAAGGAAAGGTCGCCGTGGTAACCAAAGGCCAAATAAGTGAAGGGTGCCAAACAAGTTCTCGTGCCAGTCGGAGTCTTAAAAGTCAATCACTGTCCTTTCAGTGAATGTAAATCACTTTTTGTAAGCTAATGTACAGTCGGTGGCTATGACACTCGCTCACGTTATCATTTTTGGCTTGGATTGTGTTCCGTTTTTGTTTTTTTTTTCTTATTGCATCCACCTGACAAAATGACGCGGCGCCAGTTTGCATGTGGCGCCGCCGATACGACGTTTCTCTCCATTACTGCCGAAAAACATCGCGTTTACATTTTAATGTAGAAGTCGTGCGGTGTTTTTGAATTTGGGAAAAAAAGAACTACAAAAAATAATGTTAGACATCTATATAAATAAATATATATATACAGGATATATACATATATTTTCTATAAAAAGGTGAAGTAAAAATGGAAAAAAAAAAAAAATGTATAGCCCCCTTCCATGATGGTGTCAAAGCTACTTTCATGAATTGAAATGTTAGTTTTCCTTTCTTTTGGATGACGCGACGACAGACAAGCACTTCTAGTCCTCTTTTATGACCTGTAAAGAGCGCCCCCTGTATGTCGGGACCGGGGGGGTAAGAATCTGTATTATTACTATGGCTGTTGTTCTTTTGTATTCCGACTATAGATACATATACTGTAGTTGCTTCTAAGTTTCATGGCGTACTTCAGGCTATTCTCACTGACATTTTGTATATGGAATGTGTGCTAACTTGTTTATTTTTGGGACTCTTTCTAAATAAAAAATGGCTGATCTCTTGTTAGCGCTCACCACTGTCTCTCATTTGTGAAGTAGAACGACCCAAAAGCCTTGAAGGTGACTCTCTGATGATGTTCTGACATTTGCGTCCCATTTTTCACAAAGGCTAAGGACCCGGGGGGGATTCTTAAAGCTAGCCAAAGATCATCTATGCCCTCCTGAGAGGCAGCGTCCTCAGCAGTGGACATTAGGCAAAATGACAAAATCCATTGTGATTCGTAGAAATTCTCTAAAGCCAATTAACAGGAATAACAATAACAACTGTATATGATTTTATTGTCTAGAGCAGTGGTTCTTAACCTGGGTTCGATGGAACACTAGGGGTTCGGTGAGTCGACCTCAGGGGTTCGGCGGAGGTCAAAACACACCTGACTCATCGTGTAAATAAAAAGTTCTCCCTATCGGCGTATTACGGATACGGCAACAGCAGAAGTCAGACTGATTTGCAGGTGTGTAATTTGTTGTGAGTTTATGCACTGTGTTGGTTTTGTTCTTTGAACAAGGTGATGTTCATGCACGCTTCATTTTGTGCACCAGTAAAAAACATGGTAACACTTTAGTATGGGGAACATATTCACCATTAATTAGTTGCTTATTAACATGCAAATTAGTAACATATTGGCTCTTAACTAGTCATTATTAAGTACTTATTAATGCCTTATTATAACCCTAACCCTCTAACCCTGGCCCGTAACCCTAACCAAATAACTCTAAATTAAGTCTTTGTTACTTAGAATATGTTCCCCATACTAAAGTGTTACCAAAAACATCTAACTTTGTCTTGAATTTGAAAAAAAATAAAATATTTTTCACTAAAGAAGGGTTTTGTGAATGCGCATATGAGACTGGTGGGGTTCGGTACCTCCAACAAGGTTAAGAACCACTGGACTAGAGCCTGAAAACTCTCTCCACTTTGTTTTCCCGGCCAAATAGGTAAACCGACAGACACTTTATGGACTTTTTATTAGTATTTATCCATAGAACCCTATTCAGATTGATCAAATAGGTCTTTATTGTCATTGCACAAGTACAACAAAACGTTGTTTCCAGCACAAACCCGTTTAAGATTAGACAAACAAACAGTGTACAGGGTCGGAATAGAATAGAATAGAATAGAACAGTTACAGAACAGGAACGATGATGGGTTGCCATAAGGCTCCCCGTAGAAGATGGGAAAAAGGTAAAACGCTGGGGAAAAAGATGAGTAAAAAAATACAATCTAGACTGGGATCCTAAGGGGGCCTAGTCTGGAGTGGGAAAAAACCTCCATGCAATGCACACATAAACACGTTACATTTAATCACGACAAACTCGCAACAGAGGGGCGGGGAGTTGGGGCCCTGGAAGGCGACCGCTGCTATGAAGCGCTGCCATCCGACCATCACCCCAAGGGGAAACAAGCGGTGGTGAAGGTGTGAGGTGGGGAAGGGAGAGGTGTGTGTGTGTGCCCAATTGTCTTGGGTGTGATGATGTAATGTTTTTTATAGACTGAGGCCGATCTGCAAAAGTTCGACTCCAGGTGTCGTTGAGGAGGGAGGGAGGTCAAAAGCGTCCATCATTGAGGTGTCCTCGGGGGTGTTTTTCAAAACAGCCTGCTCCTGTTTTTTACAGCGTCAAAGCCATTCGAGGGAGTCAAATCGTAGATTAGGATGTTTTCCGCGAACAGACAAAACAATGACTTGTCTGTTCTATTCGTCCATGCTGGCTGCTCTCAAATTCAATTAAATGTTCCTTTTCAGCAAGCTTCTCCATGATGTGATCCATCTTGCGATTCAGTTCAGAAATCGCCACAGTCTGTGTTCCCACAGCCCTGCCCAAACCACCCATTGCGACGAACAGTCTTGTTGCATGTGTCATCTTTTCAACGACACGCAGGCATTAGTTGGGGTGCAGGAATCAAATCAGCGCATGTTACTGTCATTTTGAAAAGATGATCTTGCATTTCCACGATCAAAGCAAGGACACTGTTGATTTTTGAACAACGGGTGCTGGGGTGATCAAACGTTCAAAAAAGGCTTTGAAGTGACCATCAAACTTTATAGAGTTGATGTTTCATATCAGTCCAAGATTGATTGAAACTTTTATTAGTAGATTGCACAGTACAGTACATATTCCGTACACTTGACCACTAAATGGTAACACCCAAATAAGTTTTTCAACTTGTTTAAGTCGGGGTCCACGTAATCAATTCATGGTACAAATATATACTATCATCATAATACAGTCATCACACAAGTGAATCATCAGAGTATATACATTGAATTATTTACATTATTTACAATCCGGGGGGTGGGATGAGGAGGGTTTGGTTGATATCAGCACTTCAGTCATCAACAATTGCATCATCAGAGAAATGGGCATTGAAACAGTGTAGGTGTGACTTGGTAGTATATGTACAGCGAGCAGAGAACATAGTGAGTTCAGATAGCATAAGAACAAGTACCGTATTTTCCGCACCATAAGGCGCCCCGTGTTATTAGCCGCACGTTCAATGAACGGCATATTTCTAAACTTTGTTTACCAATTAGCCACCCCGTGCTATTAGCCGCACCTACGCTACGCTAAAGGGAATGTCAACAAAACAGTCAGATAGGTCAGTCAAACTTTAATAATATATCACAAACCAGCGTTCTAACAACTCTGTTCACTCCCAAAATGTACTGTGCAAATGTGCAATCACAAAAATAGTAACACTCAAAATAGTGCAGAGCAATAGCAACATCAATAACTCCACGTTGCTCATACATTAGTGTCACACAACACACAAAATAAATATTTAAAGCTTACTTTATGAAGTTATTACTCATCCACAAATCCCTCGAATTCTTCTTCTTCGGTGTGCTTCACTTGTTTTTTGACACCATCTGTGATGTGGACGCGCATGCAGTCATAGATCAACAGGAACGGAGCTGCGTGAAAAAAGTCACCCGGTGTCTTCGCGTAAACGTCTATCAACCACTCGCTCATCTTTTCTTCATCCATCCATCCCTTCCAGTTAGCTTTTATGATGACGCCGGCTGGAAAGTTCTCTTTTGGCAAGGTCTTCCTTTTGAATATCACCGTGGGCGGAAGTTTCTGGCCGTTAGCATGGCAAGCTAGAACCACGGTGAGACGACTTCTCATTCCCTGTGGTGCGAATATTCACCGTACGTGTTCCCGTTGTATCCACAGTGCGGTTCACATGAATATCAAAAGTCAGTGGAACCTTGTACGCGTGTCTCTTAGTTGGAGACATTTTGTGGTCTTTACAGAAACACACAAATGAAATGAAACGTAATATCCGCGCGCTTCTTCTTCTACGGGGGCGGGTGCTCACCTTGGCGGTTGCTTACAGTAGAAGAAGAAGCGCTTCCTCTTCTATGGGGGCGGTTGCTTACCGTAGAACAGGGGTCACCAACCTTTTTGAAACCAAGAGCTACTTCTTGGGTAGTGATTAATGCGAAGGGCTACCAGTTTGATACACACTTAAATAAATTGCCAGAAATAGCCAATTTGCTCAATTTACCTTTAACTCTATGTTATTATTAATAATTAATGATATTTACACTTAATTGAACGGTTTAAAAGAGGAGAAAACCCGAAATAAAATGACAATTAAATTTTGAAACATAGTTTATCTTCAATTTCGACTCTTTAAAATTCAAAATTCAACCGAAAAAAAGAAGAGAAAAACTAGCTAATTCGAATCTTTTTGAAAAAATTAAAAAAAGAATTTATGGAACATCATTAGTAATTTTTCCTGATTAAGATTAATTTTAGAATTTTGATGACATGTTTTAAATAGGTTAAAATCCAATCTGCACTTTGTTAGAATATATAACAAATTGGACCAAGCTATATTTCTAACAAATCATTATTTCTTCTAGATTTTCCAGAACAAAAATTTTAAAAGAAATTCAAAATACTTTGAAATAAAATTTAAATTTGATTCTACAGATTTTCTAGATTTGCCAGAATAGTTTTTTTGAATTTTAATCATAATAAGTTTGAAGAAATATTTCACAAATATTCTTCGTCGAAAAAACAGAAGCTAAATTGTAGAATTAAATTAAAATGTATTTATTATTCTTTACAATAAAAAATAAAAAAAATTACTTGAACATTGATTTAAATTGTCAGGAAAGAAGAGGAAGGAATTTAAAAGGTAAAAAGGTATATGTGTTTAAAAATCCTAAAATAATTTTTAAGGTTGTATTTTTTCTCTAAAATTGTCTTTCTGAAAGTTATAAGAAGCAAAGTTAAAAAAAAATAGAATGAATTTATTCAAACAAGTGAAGACCAAGTCTTTAAAATATTTTCTTGGATTTTCAAATTCTATTTGAGTTTTGTCTCTCTTAGAATTAAAAATGTCGAGCAAAGCGAGACCAGCTTGCTAGTAAATAAATACAATTTAAAAAATAGAGGCAGCTCACTGGTAAGTGCTGCTATTTGAGCTATTTTTAAGAACAGGCCAGCGGGCTACTCATCTGGTCCTTACGGGCTACCTGGTGCCCGCGGGCACCGCGTTGGTGACCCCTGCCGTAGAAGAAGAAGCGCTTCCTCTTTTACGGGGAAAAAAGATGGCGGCTGTTTGCCGTAGTTGCGAGACCTAAACTTTATGAAAATAAATATTAATATTAATCCTTATATAAGGCGCACCGGGTTATTAGCCGCACTGTCTGCTTTTGACAAAATTTGTGGTTTTTAGGTGCGGCTTATGGTGCGGAAAATACGGTATATACATTAGAAATACATTTGATTATTTACATTTGGTTATTTACGATGTGGGGAGGTGGGATGTGGAAGGTACAGAGGTCGATGCTAACAATCAATGTTCTCACTTGGTCCCTCATGCTGAAAGGACGTTATAGAGGTCCCCGCCAGGACAGAAGTACACACACACACTTGCAAGTCAGTCTGGTAAACCACGGGGCAAGGCTGCATGATGCAAGATCACATCTGACCACAGAAGATCCATGTGGTCCCGAAGAGAAGTCCTCGTCCTTCCACGCCGCCAGCCTCCCTTGGCACAGGTGAAGGCAGATGGCGTCTCACGCTGCCTTCCTTTCCTCAAGTTGTCGTCTCGTGCTCCTCGTTATCCTGCCCGGCTGTCGTTCAATCAGAAACTGAGCGACAGATGGCAGCTCAGTGGGACACGCCCCAAAAAGCTAGCTTGTCAGACGGCCATGTTGTTTTAAGTCGCTTCACACGACACCGTTCGTTAACCCAGCAGAAAAGGTTAAAAAATTAAACTCCACCAGGTTGTCGTGCCTTATTTTGAGCTTGTTGTTGTTTCCTGGGTGTAGTGCTTTAGTTCCGGTCTTGCGCTGTTATTTTGGTGACCCTTCCTGTTTTGTTGGTGTTCTCCTGTAGCAGCTTCACGCCTTCCTTTGAGCGCTATTGCCCGCACCTGCTTTGTTTTCACAATCGAGACTATTTAAGTTGTGCATACGCTTTCCGTCTTTGTGGGGGACATTGTTGATTGTCATGTCATGTACGGATGTACTTTGTGGACGCCGTCTCTGCTTCACACGCTGTAAGTTTTTGCTGTTGTCCAGCGTTCTGTTTTTGTTTACTTTGTAGCAAGTTCAGTTTTACTTTTGTTTTGCATAGCCATCCCTAAGCTTCAGTGCCTTTTTCCTCGCGGATTTGCCTTTTGTTCATTTTTGGTTTAAGCGTTACATACCTTTTTACCTGCACGCTGTCTCCCGCTGTGCTCTGCATATTGGGATCACGACAAAGCATCCTCGATGCGTTCCGACTTCAACAAAGCAATGAACTACCTGCTGCCACCTACTGGTATGGAGTTTTACATGGTTACCCTGCCAAGTTCTACACAGCACAGGCACTAGACAACGACACATTATTAGCAGATTATAATTAGTGATTTGCTAAATATATTTTTTGGACCAATTAGGTGAAGTTGCATAATTTCCCACGGCACACCAGACAATAACTCTCGGCACACTAGTGTGCCGCGGCACAGTGGTTGAAAAATACTGCGTTAACCCACCTCATGTTTCGTCTTTACGTTCGACTGGAAACGTTTTAGCAAATTGTAGCTGAAAACTTTGTGTTGAGATGGCTTTTTTCTGCACCGACAGCCATAATGCAAATAGTTTTAACAAAAACCATGCAAAGACACTAAAAAGGTGTGTTATTGTTCGTGCTATGATGCCATCTTTTGGATGAGTTTGCTCACTGCGGGTGCCGCAGTGCTTTTTTGTTTAGCTTGAGCTTTCAACCGGAAATACAAGTGCCTTTCCGTTTTCTAGCCGTCCATAGCCATCTACTCGGATGGATTCCTAATTTGTCACTCTAAGCAACGTTTGTAAGTTTTACAAAATAACTACAACTTTTCATACTTAATAAACCGTCCCATGTGTGATGTATGTCATTAGCTAACACGCTAACATGTTTACGAGTGTCTGTGTTAGTACTATTAACACACAATGAAATTCATTTTGTATTGTTTCAGTTTTGTAAATTCACCAAAACGTTACCGTGGAGTTATTGAGTCTGTTGAGCTGATTATAAAGCCAGCTTCCGCAGCAAGTGGGTCCATGACGATGGCTTTTGTTTTGTTTGATCAGCCGTTTTACTGCCCTGTTACAGACACCGTTTGGAAACAATTAACTTTATTTTATACTTAAAAAAATTGGCCAAATTTCAAACATTTACCAGGCTAACAAGACAACGCCAAGGAACAATATCCATGACTCGCAGTTTTATACCTACACAATTGGTTAAAATGCTGGTATGCTAGCAGTTTCCGTGCTGGCAAGATAGCGCCGAGTTACAATATCAATGAGTTTTAGCTTTACACCAACAAAATTGGCTAACATGCTCCCAAGATAGCGTCAAATAACAATACCCATGACTATGTTTGTATACTTACAAGATTGGCCAGAATGCTAACAGTTACCATGCTAGCAAGATAGTGCCAAGTAACAATATTCATTACTTTCAGATTTATACTCACACAACTAAAACTATACTTAATAAACCGTCCCATGTGTGATGTATGTCATTAGCGAACACGCTAACATGTTTACGGGTGTCTGTGTTAGTACTATTAACTTACAATTGGATTCATTTTGTATTGTTTAAGTTTCATAAATTCACCAAAACGCCACCGTGGAGTTATTGAGTCTGTTTAGCTGATTGGTGAGCTAGCTTCCGCAGCAAGTGGGTCCATGACAATGGCTTCTGTTTTGTTTGATCAGCCGTTTTACTGTCGTGTTACAGATACAGTTGGAAACAATTAAGGTAAATAATCATTTACAGAATATTTTTGTGTCAAAAACTCATTCCACAATGTATATATATGTGGCTTATAGTCCGGTGCGGCTAATATATGGAAAAATATTTTTTTTCTCAAGGAGTGTGCTGTGTCGTTCGGAAAATGTGTTAAGTTATATAAGGTCATTATTTAAATCAGAAGTCCTAAACCTTTTTGACATCGGGACCCAACTTTAACACTGAACTTGTAATCTTACTATGCATTTTAATCCTATTCAATAATTATACCTAACCTACTAACCGTTTACAATCTTGTCAGATCACAGAGATTATTATTTGTTTAACACATAAACCTTAGGCTTTGTTTACGCTGATTAGAAAGATAAGTGCTAATCAAAAATAAAAAAGGCACTCATAAATAACACATTTTACATATAATTATGTTGTGCTAAAAAAATATAAACTAAATTATTAGTCATAATGTTTGCGCTTAAAGCCCCAAGTGGTCTAAAAATGTATTACACCTGACCTGAGTAATATGGACTGCAGCTGAGGTCCAAAGTACTGTTGGCGTCCTTTTAGGGTTGCTGGTGGCCCAGAAACACTGATTTAAACCCAACTAGAAGAAAATGCTTTTAGCTTGTTTAAGTCTGACACCGTGTTTAGCCTGGAGGCAAAGATGGAGGAAACATAAAGCCAACAGAATGAGCAAAACGTCAAAATGTTTCTTGCGGCGCTCGAAGCAAAGGCGAAGAAAGAGAAGTAAAAGGAGAAGAAGAATGAGAAAAGAAAGAGAAAAAGAAGAAGGAAGAGATGGAGGAAGAGGAGAAGAAGAAGGAGGAGAAGGAAAAGAAATAGGAGAAACAAGAAGAAGATGAAGGAAAGGAGAAGAAAGAAAAGGAGATGAGAAAGAGAAAGAGGTGAAGGAGGAGAAGAAGAAGAAGGAGATGGAGTAGGACGAGAAGGAGGAGGAGGAGAACAAAAAGGGAGAAGAAAAAGGAAAAGAAAGAGAAGAATGAGGATGAGGAATAGAAGAACAAGAAGAAAAGAAAGAGAAGAAGAAAAAGAAAAAGAAGAAGGAAGAAGAGAAGGAGAAGAAAGAGAAGAGAAGAAAGAGAAGAAAAAGGAGAAAAAGGAGAAACAAAGAAAAAGATGAAGGAGGAGAAGGAGAAACAAAAGGAGGATGACAAGAGAAGGAGGAGAATGTGGAGAAGAAGAAGAAGGATAATGAGTAGGAAGAGAAGAAGGAGGAGGAGAAGAAGGGAGAAGAAAATGGAGAAGAAAGAGTAGAAGAAGAAAAAGGAGAAGGAGAAGGAGGAGAAAGAAAAGGAGAGGAAGAAGGAGAAGAATAATGAGGATGAGGAAAATAAGAAGGGAGAAGAAAAAGGAGAAGAAAGAGTAGAAGAAGAAAAAGGAGGAGGAGGAGGAGAAAGAAAAGGAGAGGAAGAAGGAGGAGAATAATGAGAATGAGGAGAATAAGAAGGAGAAGGAGAATAATAATAATAAGACGAAGAAGAAGGAGATGGAGAAGAAGAGAGAGAAGAAGAACAAGGAGAAGAAGAAGAGAGAGAAGAAGAAGAAGAAGGAGGAGAACGAGAAGGAGAAGAAGAAGGAGAAGAAGAGGAAGAACAAGGAGAAGAAGAAGAAGGAGAAGAAGAAGAAGGAGAAGAAAAAGAAGAAGAAGAAGAAGAAGGAGAAGGAAGAGAATAAGGAGGAGGAGAAAGAAAAGGAGGAGAAGAAGGAGAAAAAGAATGAGGATGAGGAAAAGAAGGAGGAGGAGAAGGAGAAAGAGAGGAAGGAGAAGAAGAAGAAGAAGGAGGAGAAGAAGAAGAAGAAGGAGAAGAAGAAGATTGTAGCTCCTAGGCATGCAGCCTTCAGGTTGGCGGCAGTGTTGCAAAACAGTTATCCCCTGACTGTGTTGTCATGGCAACAGTGTCAGTCCAGCTCCCCATGTAGAGGAGGAGGAGGAGGAGGAGGAGGAGGAGGAGGAGGAGGAGGAGGAGGAGGAGGAGTGTTTGTCCCAGCATACATTTGAAAGTGAGAAAAAACCTTCAGATTATGTAATCCAGTGCAAGGTTGGATGGAGCAAGCTCGGCGGCCTCCTGAACAGCGGCTAGATACATCGCCATAGCAACGGGCCACGGAGGGCTGTTGTCTTGCTGTTGACCATTTGTTTTCCCCTGGAGCTGGCATTTCCTACACACACGTCACACTTGATCTTCTCCTCCTCGCAGGGAGGTGTGCAGCGTTCACGTGACACGTAGACCAGTCGGCGACCCTCGTGACCGCCGCTTGGGCGTCCCACTGTACTTTAGGAGTCACGCGGTTGGGGTTCAGAATCAGAATCAGAATCAGAATAGTTTTTATTGCCATTGTTTGAGAACGGGTTCACAAACTAGGAATTTTTCTTGGTGCAATCATGCAACATAAAACACATACAACACAGATTTGGTACTAAAAAGAGCTGTAACTGAGCTATCAGATCTTGTTATTGTTGACAGTCTGTTTCACAATGTCGGAAGCCAAAGCCATTTATCAACAACACCCAGAAATGCCGCCGGCTTTGCTGAGCCCGAGCTCATCTAAGATGGACTGATGCAAAGTGTAAAAGTGTTCTGTGGTCTGACAAGTCCACATTTCAAATAGTTTTTTTGGAAACTGTGGACTTCGTGTCCTCCGGACCAAAGAGGAAAAGAACATTCCGGATTGTTCTGTGATGGTATGGGGGTGTATTAGTGGCTAAGGCATGGGTAACTTACACATCTGTGAAGGCGCCATTAATGCGGAAAGGTACATACAGCTTTTGGAGCAACATATGTTGCCATCCAAGCAATGTCATCCTGGACGCCCCTGCTTATTTCAGCAAGACAATGCCAAGCCACGTGTTACAACAGCGTAGTAAAAGAGTGCGGGTACTAGACTGGCCTGCCTGTAGTCCAGACATTGAAAATGTGTGAAGGCTAAAATATGAGAAGGGAGACTGTTGAACAACTTAAGCTGTACATCAAGCAAGAATGGGAAAGAATTCCACCTGAAAAGTTTCCAAAATGTGTCTCCTCAGTTCCCAAATCTTTACTGAGTGTTGTTAAAAGGAAAGGCCATGTAACACAGTGGTAAAAATGCCTTTTTTGCAATGTGTTGCTGCCATTAAATCCTAATTCTCTGTCATTTTCCTCACAGCGATGAAACTCGTTTTGTGTTGTTTTGTGTTGAGGTATCAAACGCGATGTTGCACACCCTGGTCACTCCTTGTGTTACCATTGGAGGATCTTAACATCCACTGTTAACACAATAAAGGAGGACAGAGACATGGGGGGGGGGGGGGGATTCATTTTGTTTAAGCCGAGCTAATGGCCTGTAAGTACTCTTGATTACACGAAAGGTGCTGCGGCTGATTGGTGGAATGATGGCATCTCTCTCGGGGGACGAGACATCAATAAGTCATTTGCACAGTCAAGTGCACTGTTGGATTCTCCTGCTGAGCTGCTCTTTTATACCAGTACAGCATTGGAACACTGTCACCTAGTGGTGCTTTATTGGTACTGCTGGAACAGCTCCAGTAACTGACGAACATACCATACCATACCAACTTTATTTATATGTACTAATCATTAGTGTTATTGGACAAGCATGTTAAATACAGATATAATACATACGAAAAATGATCAAATAATACAATGAAAATAAAACCCATCACTGTTTGCCACCAAGGCCTCCCCATGGTTTAAGGACCTCATGTTTTCTTAGATTTAGAGAAAATTAAATATAATCCGGGGGGTACAACAAAACAATTTGACTTGACCTTAGGGTTGTATAATTAGTTACATCATTAACTTATTATACATCCCTTTATTTAAACTGTCCACCGTGGGTGCCCGAGCTTTCAGCCGCTCTGCCCCACATCTTTGGAACTCTTTGCCACCAGACCTTCGTAACCTGGACTCAATATCCCTCTTCAAATCAAGACTCAAAACACACCTATTCCTGACTGCTTATTCACTGTAATCATCTTTTCTTCTCTATCTTTGTTGTTGTTATTATTGTTGTTTTTATCCAATTTCATTTTTATTGTTTTGATTTTGTACAGTGTCCTTGAGTGCCCAAAAAGGCGCCTTATAAATAAAATGTATTATTATTATTATTATTAATTAAATTAATTAAATTAATTAAATTAAAGACACTATCGGATAAATGTGACACTCACTGTTGACAATGGACCGTTCCACTTACCTCAACTCTTTTTGTTGTTGTTGTTTTAATTCAGTGACACTTCTCTGTAAGTTTGTGATTTTTTATTTATTTTTTTTTTATTTTTTTTTTTTTTTTTCCTTTTAATCAGTTTGTGTGATTTTTTTTTTGATTTTTTTTATTTTTTTTTCCCCCTTTTAATCAGTTTGTGTGATTCTCTATCTGTTCCACGCAGTAGCTCAGATACAAAGGATGGAAAGTATTGTGGTGAAGAGGAAGGCAGTACATTGCCACCCACTGTGACTGAATTGTAGGACGGTGTGGTCATTGTGGGGAGGGTGTTATTTTTATTTTATTAAACAAAAACAATATTTTGTCATTCTATTTATTTTTATTTTTTTGTATTATTTATTCATTTATTTTATTTATTTTTGTATTTATTTTTTGGGGGGGAGGAGGTCTGTTTTCTCAGTACCTGTATTATGATTTCCCTCTCAAATGAATAAATTAATATAATAATAATAATACAAATAAAATAAAATAAAATAAAATATAATAAAATAAAATAAAATAAATAATAATGATGATAGAACAGGTGGATGCCATGATTGGGTATAAAAGCAGCTTCCATGAAATGCTCAGTCATTCACAAACCAGGATGGGGCGAGGACCACTTTGTCAACAAATGCGTGATCAAACTGTCCAACAGTTTAAGAACAACATTTCTCAACCAGCTATTGCAAGGAATTTAGGGATTTCACCAGCTACACTCCGTAAATTGCTCTTGAATCGAATCAGAACAATGAAAAATGGCTTACCTGCTGGCTTGTGCAGCTCTGCGAGAGTACGTTGGTAAAAATCACTTCCTAACGCTATTTTAAAGCGTCTCTCATTGGACTGTCAGAACATACATACGCTGGGTTTTCAAATGATTTAGAGAAGAGGACCCAGTGTGTTAAATATGAGGGCCTTTGTTCAGAATTTGTCACTGTTCATAAAGGGGTGCCTCAGGGATCTGTATTGGGGGCCCCTCTTATTTATCTTATACATCAAGGATCTGGAACAACATTTCTCTGATGCTAATATGCATTTTTATGCTGACGATACAATTATTTATTGCTCTGGATCATCTTTTGAACAGGCTGTTCATTCCCTGCAGAAAGCGTTTGTCGCTGTGCAGAATTCACTCATTGACTTAAAACTGGGGCAGCACGGTGGAACAGGGGTTAGTGCATGTGCCTCACAATATGAAGGCCCTGAGTAGTCCTGAGTTAAATCCCGGGCTTGGATCTTTCTGTGTGGAGTTTGCATGTTCTCCCCTTTACTGCATGGGTTCCCTCCGGGTACTCCGCCCCCCCCCCCCCCTTCAAAAGACATGCACCTGGGGATAGGCCCCTCCCACCTCCAAAGACATGCACCTGGGGATAGGTTGATTGGCAACACTAAATGGTCCCTAGTGTGTGAATGTGAGTGTGAATGTTGTCTGTCTATCTGTGTTGGCCCTGCGATGAGTTGGTGACTTGTCCAGGGTGTACCCCGCCTTCCGCCCGAATGCACCCCCTCGACCCTGAGAGGGACAAGCGGTAGAAAATGGATGGAAGGATGGACTTAAAACTGGTTCTCAATGCTTTGCTGCCTCTTGGCCAGGACTCCCTTGAAAAATAGGTTATTCATCTCAATGGGATTTTTTCCCCTGGTTAAATAAATTTAAAAAAATAACGCCTTAAGAGTAGTGCTGGACAACAAGCTGACTGCTTGGGCTTTTAGCGCGGTGGCTAGCACTCTTGACGTTCAGCGCGTAGACAAAATGGAAAGACACAAGACATCCTGCAATATGTGATTTCTGCGAGGTGGCTCGACCTGACACTGCGAGTGCTGAACCCTTCCATAAACGTGCATGTTGAAGGGCTGCATTAAAAACGTAAGACGCAGGTTTTTATCAGCAGGCGGCTTGTTACCTAAGACAACTATCAGCTGTCTCTGCATGCTCCACATCGCCACAGCAGCTCTCATTATTTATTGATCAGCGACATTATCATGCGGCATGTTGAGGCCTTGATGTTGGACGGCAGCTCGCTGTGCAGCACTGAAGTTATTCTCTCCAGCAGGTTGTCTTAAGATGTCGCTGCGTTGTTTTGCTTTTAGGTACACTTCATTGCCAAAAGTATTTGGCCACCTGCTTTGACTCACATATGAACTTGAAGTGCCATCCCATTCCTAACCCATAGGGTTCAATATGATGTGGGTCCACCTTTTGCAGCTATTACAGCTTCTGGGAAGGCTGTCCACAAGGTTGCAGAGTGTGTTTATAGGAATTTTCCACCATTCTTCCAAAAGCGCATTGGTGAGGTCACACGCTGATGTCGGTGCTCTCAGTCTCCGTTCTAATTCATCCCAAAGGTGTTCTATCGGGTTCAGGTCAGGACTCTGTGCAGGCCAGTCAAGTTCATCCACACCAGACTCTGTCATCCATGTCTTTATGGACCTTGCTTTGTGCACTGGTGCACATTCATGTTGGAAGAGGAAGGAGCCCAGTGGGAGCATGGAATTGTCCAAAATGTTTTGGTATCCTGGAGCATTCAAAGTTCCTTTCACTGGATCTAAGGGGCCAAGCCCAACTCCTGAAAAGCAACCCCACACCATAATTCCTCCACCAAATTTCACACTCGGCACAATGCAGTCCGAAATGTAGCGTTCTCCTGGCAACCTCCAAACCCAGACTGGTCCATCAGATTGCCAGATAATAAATAAATGATAAATGGGTTATACTTGTATAGCGCTTTTCTACCTTCAAGGTACTCAAAGCGCTTTGACAGTATTTCCACATTCACCCATTCACACACACATTCACACACTGATGGCGGGAGCTGCCATGCAAGGCGCTACCAGCACCCATCAGGAGCAAGGGTGAAGTGTCTTGCCCAAGGACACAACGGACGTGACTAGGATGGTAGAAGGTGGGGATTGAACCCCAGTAACCAGCAACCCTCCGATTGCTGGCACGGCCATGCGCTAGAGTCCAGTGGTGACGTGCTTTACACCAGTGGTCCCCAACCACGGGACCGATTGGTACCGGGCCACGCAAGAAATTAATTTTTTTTTTTTTTAAATTAAATCAACATAAAAACACTATATATACATATTGTGTATGTGTATGTCAATATACACCAATACAGTCTGCAAGTATACAGTCCGTAAGCACACATGATTGTATTTCTTTATGAAATCCCCCCCCCCGGTCCGTGGGACAAATTTTCAAGCGTTGACAAAAAGGTTGGGGACCACTGCTTTACACCACTGGATCCCACGCTTTGCATTGGACTTGGTGGTGTATGGCTTAGATGCAGCTGCTCGGCCACGGAAACCCATTCCATGAAGCTCTCTGCGTACTGTACGTGGGCTAATTGGAAGGTCACATGAAGTTTGGAGCTCTGTAGCAACTGACTGTGCAGAAAGTCTTTGCACTATGCGCTTCACCCCTCTCTGTCAATTTTACGTGACCTACCACTTGATGGCTGAGTTGCTGTTGTTCCCAAACTCTTCCATTTTCTTGTAGTAAAGCCAACAGTTGACTTTGGAATATTTATGAGTGATGAAATTTCACGACTGGATTTGTTGCACAGGTGGCATCCTATGACAGTTCCATGCTGGAAATCACTGAGAGCGGCCCATTCTTTTACAAATGTTTGTAGAAACAGTCTCCATGCCTAAGTGCTTGATTTTATACACCTGTGATTAGGACACCTGATTCTGATAATTCGGATGGGTGGCCAAATATTTTTGGCAATATAGTGTATTTACTACGTGTTTGCGCGACACAGCAGGTCAAAGCGATAGTTATATTCCAGCATCACAACTACGGGAGCCCCGATCTGATATTCATATCCAAGGTACTTGAACTCCTGGACATGGGGCAGATCTCATCCGAAACCTGGAGATGACACTCCACTTTGTTCTGGGCGAGAACCATGGATTTAGAGGTGCTGATTCTCATCCCAGTCACTTCACGCTCAGCTGCAAACTGACCCAGTGAGAGCGAAAGATCATGGCCAGATGAAGCCAGCAGGACCACATCATCTGTACAAAACAGAGATCTAATCCCCCCCAACACCCTAACTGCACCTAGGAATTCTGTCCATGAAAGTTATGAACAGAATCCACGACAAAAGGCAGTCCTGGCAGGGTCCAACCCTCACTTACAATGTGGACTAAGGACCTGACTGCCACAATTAGCCGGTCTGATGCTCTTTGATCACTCCTGACAAGACTTCCCGAGGGACACGATGGAATGCCTTCTCCAGATCCACAAAGCACATGAAGATTAGTTGGGCAAACTCCCATGCCTCCTCAAGGAACGTGCCGAGAGTATAGAGCTGGTCTACAGTTACACGACCTTGACCAAAACCTCCTCCTGAATCCAAGGTTGGACTGTCCCGTGGAGCCTCCTCTCCAGTAAACTTGAATAGACCTCAACGAGAAGGCTGAGGAATGTGATCTCGAGATAGTTTGAACAGGCACCCTTTTTAAAGGCCTACTGAAATGAATTTTGTTTATTTAAACGGGGATAGCAGATCCATTCTATGTGTCATACTTGATCATTTCGCGATATTGCCATATTTTTGCTGAAAGGATTTAGTAGAGAACATTGACGATAAAGTTTGCAACTTTTGATCGCTGATTTAAAAAAAGCCTTGCCTGTAGCGGAAGTAGCGTGACGTCACAGGTTGAAGGGCTCCTCACATTTCCCCATTGTTTACACCAGCAGCGAGAGCGATTCGGACCGAGAAAGCGACGATTACCCCATTAATTTGAGCCAGGATGAAAGATTTGTGGATGAGGAACGTGAGAGTGAAGGACTAGAGTGCAGTGCAGGACGCATCTTTTTTCGCTCTGACCGTAACTTAGGTACAAGCTGGCTCATTGGATTCCACACTCTCTCCTTTTTCTATTGTGGATCACGGATTTGTATTTTAAACCACCTCGGATACTATATCCTCTTGAAAATGAGAGTCGAGAACGCGAAATGGACATTCACAGTGACTTGTATCTCCACGACAATACATTGGTGAAGCACTTTAGCTACGGAGCTAACGTGATAGCATCGAGCTTAACTGCAGACAGAAGCAAAATAAATAAACCCCTGACTGGAAGGATAGACCGAAAGTCAACAATACTATTAAACCATGGACATGTAAATACACGGTTAATGCTTTCCAGCCTGGCGAAGCTTTACAATGCTGTTGCTAACGACGCCATTGAAGCTAACTTAGCAACGGGACCTCACAGAGCTATGCTAAAAACATTAGCTATCCACCTACGCCAGCCAGCCCTCATCTGCTCATCAACACCCGTGGTCACCTGCGTTCCAGCGATCGACGGCGCGAGAAAGGACTTCACCCGATCACCGATGCGGTCGGCGGCTAGCGTCGGATAGCGCGTCTGCTATCCAAGTCAAAGTCCTCCTGGTTGTGTTGCTGCAGCCAGCCGCTAATACACCGATCCCACCTACAGCTTTCTTCTTTGCAGTCTTCATTGTTCATTAAACAACGTAAGGACCAGATGAGTCGCCCGCTGGCCTGTTCTAAAAATAGCTCAAATAGCAGCACTTACCAGTGAGCTGCCTCTATTTTTTAAATTGTATTTATTTACTAGCAAGCTGGTCTCGCTTTGCTCTACATTTTTAATTCTAAGAGAGACAAAACTCAAATAGAATTTGAAAATCCAAGAAAATATTTTAAAGACTTGGTCTTCACTTGTTTAAATAAATGCATACATTTTTTTACTTTGCTTCTTATAACTTTCAGAAAGACAATTTTAGAGAAAAAATACAACCTTAAAAATTATTTTAGGATTTTTAAACACATATACCTTTTTACCTTTTAAATTCCTTCCACTTCTTTCCTGACAATTTAAATCAATGTTCAAGTTTTTTTTAGTTTTTTTTATTGTAAAGAATAATTTTAAAAATTTAATTTAATTTTTCATTTTAGCTTCTGTTTTTTCGACGAAGAATATTTGTGAAATATTTCTTCAAACTTATTATGATTAAAATTCAAAAAAAATATTCTGGCAAAATTGGAAAATCTGTAGAATCAAATTTAAATCTTATTTCAAAGTCTTTTGAATTTCTTTTAAAAATTTTGTTCTGGAAAATCTAGAAGAAATAATGATTTGTCTTTGTTAGAAATATAGCTTGGTCCAATTTGTTATATATTCTAACAAAGTGCAGATTGGATTTTAACCTATTTAAAACATGTCATCAAAATTCTAAAATGAATCTTAATCAGGAAAAATTACTAATGATGTTCCATAAATTATTTTTTAAATTTTTTCAAAAAGATTCAAATTAGCTAGTTTTTCTCTTCTTTTTTTCGGTTGAATTTTGAATTTTAAAGAGTCGAAATTGAAGATAAACTATGTTTCAAAATTTGATTGTCATTTTTTTCGTGTTTTCTCCTCTTTTAAACCATTCAATTAAGTGTAAATATCATTCATTATTAATATTAACATAGAGTTAAAGGTAAATTGAGCAAATTGGCTATTTCTGGCAATTTATTTAAGTGTGTATCAAACTGGTAGCCCTTCGCATTAATCACTACCCAAGAAGTAGCTCTTCCTTTCAAAAAGGTTGGTGACCCCGGCTTTAGAGCGTGGAACCCTGTAGGAGACAGGCCACTTACTGTTTGAACATATGAACAGCCACATTGCACATGCATGCTTGCCCACCAGGCACAGCAGCATCATGGCACTCAGTCGATTTCCATTTCACACACACACACCTGCACACACACACACACACACACACACACACACACACACACACACACACACACACACGCACACACAAACACACACACACACAGAGTCCCCCGGAGGGTGATGGATCTCCTCAAGCGCTCTCCTCTGTCAGGCTGTAATGAGACTTTCTATTGGTGCAGCCTTCGTCTATCTGCCCCCTGATCTATCAAGCTGGTGGCCAAGGTGTCACAACCTATTAATGGGGTGACCCAGGGGCCACTCCCATCGATATTAAAGCTGCACTCGTGGCTCCGGATAAAACCTTCATCGAGGAGACAATGCAGACGACCCTGCGACAAGGAAAGACCGAGGTGGACCGGAAGGACGGACGGGTTGATGGATGACACAGTACTTCGAAGCGAAAAGTATGGGAAGAGCGCGTGCATGTAGAAAACAGCATGAATATATAAACACTTCATAGAACTCAGGGGCCGCCTGGAAGAAAGTCTATTCCCATTCGGCCGGAGTGGTAAAATCATTGCATAATAATTTAAGATTTAAGCATAAAATAAAATGGAACAAACAACAATGTAGAAACACACATTTTTACAATGGAGTTCAGGGTGCACATTGCGCCGTCAACCAATTGCGAGCGCTGCACGTAGAAAACGGCATGAATATATAAACACTTCATAGAACTGGGGTGTCAAACTCATTTTAGATCAGGGGCCACCGGGAAGAAAGTTTATTCCCATGTGGGCCGGACTGGTAAAATCATGGCATAATAACTTATAACTAAAGACAACTTCTAAATTGTTGTCTGTGTCTTACTTTTACCAAAAATTTAACAAGCACAATCTGAAAATGTACATATGACAAATAATCCTCTTGACAACACACAAAATTCTGAGGAAAAAAAGGGTGCTGTTTCCAAAACACCATGTAGAACACAATGAACAATTAAACTTTGTCTCAGTGTATTTACAAAGCCAATTAAATTCAAGCACTTCCTGTTTAACAGTCTCATGTTGGCAGTTCATTAAAGACGTGTTTGGTATGGTATTGGTGACAACTGCCCCAACACATTCACATATCATCATTCAAATATTACAATTACAATATAAACAAAACAATTATCAAAATGACACCATAGCCAATTACCAATGTAAACATGGCAGAGTTAAGCATAAAATAAAATAAAACAAAGGGCCAATGTAGAAACACACAATTTTACAATGGAGTTCAGGGTGCACATCGCAAAGTCAACCAATTGCGAGTACTGCACAAATTTCTAACTACAAAGATGATAGTTGTGTTGACTTAAGTCTTTTCATCTTACGTTTCATTATTTTCTCCTTTGAGTGGATAATTTACACTGAAAGAAGGTATTGTGCATCGATACCGCATCAGTCTTTTAAACAGTATCATGATAATCTTCTGGATAATCTTACTTATCTCACCATATGAAATACCTCTTACTTATGCTGACAATGTGACCAAAATTTGCGTTCAAGAATTAATCTTATCAAAACACAGTGTTTTAAAATTCAGTGTGTAAAAACCCAGTGTAAAAAAAAAATCAGTGTCTGAAAATGTTGTGTAAATAAAATTCAATGAATAAAATTCACTGTAAAAATATTAGGTGCAGAAAACTGTTTATTAAAATTCAGTATAAAACAAATCAATGTACTGTATAAATAATCTAAAAAATGTGCATAAAAATTCAGTGTAAAAAAAATCAGTGCACAAAAATTCAGTGTAAAAAAATTCAGTGATGAAAAATTCAATTCAGTCTTTATTACGAAAGCTGTTTTCCGAGGCTGAATTTATGTAACAACATGTTTTGCCTTTTGATATTGTGAACATAATTTTTTTTTTACACAAATTAGGCTGACAATTGTATTGAATTAAAAATTGTGACCAAAATTTGTATTTAAAAATTCAGTGTATTAAATTTTAGTGTAAAAAAAAAAATAAAAAAATAAAAACAATCTTCGATGTATAAAAAAATTGTGTTTAAAAATTTAGTGTAGAAAAATTCAGTTCAATTTTAAAAAAATCTTTTGTTAATCTTAAAACAGTATATTTTAACAAACTGAATTCTTAAACACACAAATTTTGCCCATGTTTTTTTTTTTAATTCAATGCAATTTTCAACATAATTTAATTATTTAATCATTAATTTAACGGGGCGGCATAGCTCAGGTGGAAGAGTGGCCGTGCCAGCAACTTGAGGGTTCCAGGTTCGATTCCCGCTTCTGCCATCCTAGTCACTGCCGTTGTGTCCTTGGGCAAGACACTTTACCCACCTGCTCCCAGTGCCACCCACACTGCTTTAAATGTAACTTAGATATCGGCTTTCACTATGTAAAGCGCTTTGAGTCAATAGAGAAAAGCGCTATATAAACATAATTCACTTCACTAATTATTATTTATTTTTTATGTTATTACTTATGGAGTATATTGTGAATAAATTGAGAACATAGCAACTGGTATGTAAAGGAAAAGGGGTATGAGTAAATAAGCTCTGCTTCTTCTTACTGCTTTTAGAGAAAAAAATGTGTCTGGGGGCCGGTATATCTATTCTTAGAAACACTAATACAAAACCTCACAATAATGTCTGATTGAATGCTAAAAACGTCATGACAGACCGCCTTAAAAAACCTAATGGAATTTTTACATTTTTCTATGAAGGATAAAACACTGAATATTGACAAAATATGAATGTCACACCCCCTTTCGATCGAAATATTTTACAATCAAGTGAAACGCAACAAAAGGCAACAAACATTGAAATATAAACGCAAAGGGTACAAAATAAACCAACCTACAATCTAATACAGGGGTCACCAACCTTTTTGAAACCAAGAGCTACTTCTTGGGTAGTGATTAATGCGAAGGGCTACCAGTTTGATACACACTTAAATAAATTGCCAGAAATAGCCAATTTGCTCAATTTACCTTTAACTCTATGTTATTATTAATAATTAATGATATTTACACTTAATTGAACGGTTTAAAAGAGGAGAAAACACGAAAAAAAATGACAATTAAATTTTGAAACATAGTTTATCTTCAATTTCGACTCTTTAAAATTCAAAATTCAACCGAAAAAAAGAAGAGAAAAAATAGCTAATTCGAATCTTTTTGAAAAAATTTAAAAAATAATTTATGGAACATCTTTAGTAATTTTTCCTGATTAAGATTAATTTTAGAATTTTGATGACATGTTTTAAATAGGTTAAAATCCAATCTACACTTTGTTAGAATATATAACAAATTGGACCAAGCTATATTTCTAACAAAGACAAATCATTATTTCTTCTAGATTTTCCAGAACAAAAATTTAAAAATAAATTCAAAAGACTTTGAAATAAGATTTAAATTTGATTCTACAGATTTTCTAGATTTGCCAGAATAATTTTTTTGAATTTTAATCATAATAAGTTTGAAGAAATATTTCACAAATATTCTTCGTCGAAAAAACAGAAGCTAAATTGAAGAATTAAATTAAAATGTATTTATTATTCTTTACAATAAAAAATAAAAAAAATTACTTGAACATTGATTTAAATTGTCAGGAAAGAAGAGGAAGGAATTTAAAAGGTAAAAAGGTACATGTGTTTAAAAATCCTAAAATCATTTTTAAGGTTGTATTTTTTCTCTAAAATTGTCTTTCTGAAAGTTAAAAGAAGCAAAGTAAAAAAATGAATGAATTTATTTAAACAAGTGAAGACCAAGTCTTTAAAATATTTTCTTGGATTTTCAAATTCTATTTGAGTTTTGTCTCTCTTAGAATTAAAAATGTCGAGCAAAGCGAGACCAGCTTGCTAGTAAATAAATACAATTTAAAAAATAGAGGCAGCTCACTGGTAAGTGCTGCTATTTGAGCTATTTTTAGCAGGCTACTCATCTGGTCCTTACGGGCTACCTGGTGCCTGCGGGCACCGCGTTGGTGACCCCTGCTTTAGAACTTTGTTGTGAAAATCTCCTTCCGCGTCAGTGGAAACGCTTCCCACCCACACTGCTTGGTGCCTCGTCTGAGCTGCTGTGACGTAGATTACCATAGTAACTAATTAGATTACCATAGTAACTAATTAGATTACCATAGTAACTGGTATATCATCCAAAAGCGCAGATTCCAAGCATTGAAATACTTTGTATAGTTGAAGGTCATTAGAAAACATGACTGCACATCATAATGGCAGCTACACTTTCCATCTTAAACATCTAAAAAAAAATTTTTGGGAATGTCCGGCGGGCCAGATTGAAAAGCTTAACGGGCGCATGTGGCCCCCGGGCCTTAATTTGCCCAGGTCTGCCTTATAGTCACCTTCGCACTCATTGAATCCAACATAGTACACATAATAATAGAAAAAAATGCATTATTTGCGTAAACACTATATTGAGGCCGCATCACAGTAATATTTTAGTAATCTCTTGGAGAACCACAATTTCAGTCTAAGTAAGTCTTGGTGTGATTTATGTTGTATTGCTTCTCTTCACTGCATTGGCCTGTTGTGTGCCTTAAAATATATGACTCTTTTATAGCCCCTTGCTTAAAATTCCTCACGCTCTGCTTGGTTCTTCTTACTGTAAATCTTACCCCACACATCCCATGCCCAAATGGGTTTCTTGTTGTGATTGATGCTCTATTACTGCCTTTTCCAATGTAAACTAAAGCATTCCTGTTCACAATCAGATGTACTCTGCTCATTCTCTCTCTCTTCTCACAGATATATAAGGGTCCGGAAGTTTATTTGTCTCTCTCTTTTGTTTTCCTTCCAGCATGGACTTGCTTCTCCGTACCCAAATGTTATTTAAGGTTTCAAATCTCTTTTTATTTACCATTTAGACAACCAGGCAAACCTCACTGATTTTGGGGTTTGTAGTTATTAATTAATTGAAGATCACAAATGTGGGGGTAAATGTGTTTCGTTTAAGACAAACAAACACTTTCCAAACGTGAAACAAACACAAAACTTTAAAGGACGGAGCATTTGGTGGTGTTTCTTTCTGTAATTTCAATTATTTGTTGCTATGTTTTAGTTATATTTGATGAAAACAGTACAGCAAATTGACAATGAGCTGTGAGTATGTGCTTTTACTGCCATCTCTACTTTTAGGTGTGTATGCTATTAAAAACGAGTAAAACATCAATCCAGTATTTCCTTCCCTATTTTTGTTCAAAAAAAAAATCCTGTGCTTTTTGATGCTCAGGTTAAAAGGAACACTTTAAATATTGATAACGAATTCAATGCGTCGTCAAGACATAAGAGAAAATGTGAATTACAGACATTAGAATGCCCTCAATTATGAAATGTTTGACATTCTCCGCCTCTTCGCCAGGCATTTAGGACAAGGTGAGGCCGTGAGTGCGTGTGGCGGAGAAACATCTCAAGATGTCCTCCTCACTTTTCAAAGGCAAATCACTCCGATGCATAATTGAATCCCCTGAAATTGAATAGAAAAAAAACCCGGTTTTCATTTAACGGCTGGGAAGCAGACAAGAGGAGCACAAAGCAAGCATGAAAACGAAGGTGAGAATTGTTCTTCGCGGATGTTTCATAGCTATTTGGTTCGCAAACCAGTAATTATAGTCTGCAAGTGTGTCGGTGCTGTCTAGAGCTCGGCAGAGTAACCATGTTATGCTCTTCCATATCAGTAGGTGGCAGCAGGTAGCTAATTGCTTTGTAGATGTCGGGAACATGGTTTGTCGTGATCACAATATCACGACAGCGTGCAGGTAAAAAAGGTATCTAATGCTTAAACCAAAAGGCGAGTGCCGCTAAGAAAAGGCATTGAAGCTTAGGGAAGGCTATGCAGAACAAAACTAAAACTGAACTGGTTGCAAATTAAACAGAAACAGAATGCTGGACGACAGCAAAGACTTACAGCGTGTGGAGCAGACGGCGTCCACAAAGTACATCCCAACATAACATTGCAATCAACAATGTCCCCGCAAAGAAGGATAGCGACAAGTTAAATATTCTCGATCGCTAAAACAAAGTAGATGCGGGAAATATCGCTCAATGGGAAGACATGAAACTGCTACAGGAAAATACCGACAAAACAGGAAAAGCCAAAATGGGAGCGCAAGACCAGAACTAAAACACTACCAACAGGAAAACAGCGAAAAACTCCAAATAAGTCAGGGTGTGATGTGACAGGTGGTGACAGCAGGCCCGGCCCTAACCAATCTGGCGCCCTAGGCAAGATTTTACGTGGCGTCCCCCCACATCGGCAGTGTGTATATACTCACAAGAAACCGAATAGCTTTGTCTTTGACCTTTTTTTTTACTTAAAGAAAGCAAATCAACAATCAGAATAGTTAACAAGATTAAAAAAAATATGGATAAATAAATGAATACAAAAAATAAAAAATGAATATATGGAATACAATATTTTTTACATACATAAACACAAAATAAAACGTGTCAACAAGTTGAATAAAATAAATTAAAAATACAATATAAATAAGGCACTGCACAAAACAAGATATCAAACCAGTATGACTTTAACAACTATATTACAAAAAAAGGGGATCCTACAGAGTTCTCTATTTGTGCTTTTTAATATTGCATTAACTAGAATGACTTACAAATTACTGTACACCAGGGAGTACTGTAATTACCTAACGTTACATTATTATTTTCCATAACAATTGAGCCCCCTCCACAATATTAACCCGACGTTAAAACAGAACTAGCTATTTATTGATTAGCAATTGCCGAATCATGTAACATTAGCTCAATGCTAAAAAGCCAGGTTACTATCACATTCTGTAACAGACAAATAATTTCATGCAGGCTAACGTTACCTACCTGCTACCTCTGTCTTTTTCTCGTTTCTCCTCTTCTTTTCTCTTTTTTCTTCCCTGGGCACCTGACAGTTTTGGCCGTTTTGACATCTTGTGTTGATTTTTTGATGTGGTGACGTCCAAAAAGAGTCATGATACGGGAAGGGAGGGGGCGCACCGTGCCGGGGGAGGGGGGCATAATGTTGTCACAAATAATATTTCTATTAAATAGGCTTGACTTTGCATTTTAATTAACGTGGGATTAGTTTATGTATTTAGAAATAATAGTTTTGTTTTTTTTGTTTTTTCCTCCAACATTTGTGGCACTGGCGTGGCGCCCCCTGATGGACGGCGCCCTTAGCATTTGCCTATACGGCCTATGCCACGGGCCGGCCCTGGGTGACAGTACACCTACTTTGAGACAAGAGCTACAGTGATGCATGCTGGGTTATGGTTTGAATTCATATCCAACAATTGCGAGAACAACTTTTTATCGTGAGTTAATTTCTTAATGTTTCCTGCCTCCGCATTTTTGTCAATGAAAAAAATGGTGCCTTGGCTCAAAAAAGGTTGAAAAACACTGTTCTACAAAACAAATACATTCCATCTTTTGGCTGCACACATATATCTTATGTACGTGTACATGCTTACATAATTACAAATCTTTGTACATACACTACACCAGGGGTCACCAACGCGGTGCCCGCGGGCACCAGGTAGCCCGTAAGGACCAGATGAGTAGCCCGCTGGCCTGTTCTAAAAATAGCTCAAATAGCAGCACTTACCAGTGAGCTGCCTCTATTTTTTAAATTGTATTTATTTACTAGCAAGCTGGTCTCGCTTTGCCCGACATTTTTAATTCTATAGAGACAAAACTCAAATAGAATTTGAAAATCCAAGAAAATATTTTAAAGACTTGGTCTTCACTTGTTTAAATAAATTCATTATTTTTTTACTTTGCTTCTTATAACTTTCAGAAAGACAATTTTAGAGAAAAAATACAACCTTAAAAATGATTTTAGGATTTTTAAACACATATACCTTTTTACCTTTTAAATTCCTTCCTCTTCTTTCCTGACAATTTAAATCAATGTTCAAGTAAATTATTTTTTTTTATTGTAAAGAATAATAAATAAATTTAAATTTTCATTTTAGCTTCTGTTTTTTCGACGAAGAATATTTGTGAAATATTTCTTCAAACTTATTATGATTAAAATTCAAAAAAATTATTCTGGCAAATCTAGAAAATCTGTAGAATCAAATTGAAATCTTATTTCAAAGTCTTTTGAATTTCTTTTAAAATTTTTGTTCTTGAAAATCTAGAAGAAATAATGATTTGTCTTTGTTAGAAATATAGCTTGGTCCATCCATCCATCCAACCATCCATCCATCTTCTACCGCGTATTCCCTTTGGGGTCGCGGGGGCGCTGGAGCCTATCTCAGCTACAATCGGGCGGAAGGCGGGGTACACCCTGGACAAGTCGCCACCTCATCGCTTGGTCCAATTTGTTATATATTCTAACAAAGTGCAGATTGGATTTTAACCTATTTAAAACATGTCATCAAAATTCTAAAATTAATCTTAATCAAAATTACTAATGATGTTCCATAAAGTATTTTTTTAATTTTTTCAAAAAGATTCGAATTAGCTAGTTTTTCTTTTCTTTTTTTTGGTTGAATTTTGAATTTTAAAGAGTCGAAATTGAAGATAAACTATGTTTCAAAATGTAATAGTCATTTTTTCCGTGTTTTCTCCTCTTTTAAACCGTTCAATTAAGTGTAAATATCATTAATTATTAATAATAACATAGAGTTAAAGGTAAATTGAGCAAATTGGCTATTTCTGGCAATTTATTTAAGTGTGTATCAAACTGGTAGCCCTTCGCATTAATCACTACCCAAGAAGTAGCTCTTGCTTTCAAAAAGGTTGGTGACCCATGCACTACATCATTGTGTGAATGCTCCAAAACATTCACACATATAGTTTTCTACACCAAAATGCATCTATTTGTTATTATTCTTGTGCTTCTTCTCCACATTTTGGGGTGCTCTACTTTCCACATTTGTCACCCGATTCAAAGCGTTCCAACTTCAAACTTCTACCTCGAATGTGGGGGGAAAAAAATAGTTGAATGTGTAGAAAAGGGAGCTAAATGTGAGAAAGGTGAGCTAAATCTTCGAAAAAGGGTATGTCAGCTTGGGAAGGGTGATTGGATTGTAACATTTGTCACATCATTTTGACAAACATGCCTACACAATAAAAGCATGAGACAAGATGATGCAAAGCTCGTGTGTGACTAAATCAGGGGTCACAAACCTTTTTGAAAGCAAGAGCTACTTCTTGGGTAGTGATTAATGCGAAGGGCTACCACTTTGATACACACTTAAATAAATTGCCAGAAATAGCCAATTTGCTCAATTTACCTTTAACTCTATGTTATTATTAATAATTAATGATATTTACACTTAATTGAACGGTTTAAAAGAGGAGAAAAGACAAGAAAAATGACAATTAAATTTTGAAACATAGTTTATCTTCAATTTCGACTCTTTAAAATTCAAAATTCAACCGAAAAAAGAAGAGAAAAACTTAAAAAAAGAATTTATGGAACATCATTAGTAATTTTTCCTGATTAAGATTAATTTTACAATTTTGATGACATGTTTTAAATAGGTTAAAATCCAATCTACACTTTGTTAGAATATATAACAAATTGGACCAAGCTATATTTCTAACAAAGACAAATCATTATTTCTTCTAGATTTTCCAGAACAAAAATTTTAAAAACAAATTTAAAAAGACTTTGAAATAAGATTTAAATTTGATTCTACAGATTTTCTAGATTTTCCAGAATATTTTTTTTTAGTTTTAATCATAATAAGTTTGAAGAAATATTTCACAAATATTCTTCGTCGAAAAAACAGAAGCTAAAATGAAGAATTAAATTAAAATGTATTTATTATTCTTTACAATTTAAAAAAAATGTACTTGAACATTGATTTAAATTGTCAGGAAAGAAGAGGAAGTAATTTAACAGGTAAAAAGGTACATGTGTTTAAAAATCCTAAAATAATTTTTAAGGTTGTATTTTTTCTCTAAAATTGTCTTTCTGAAAGTTATAAGAAGCAAAGTAAAAAAATGAATGAATTCATTTAAACAAGTGAAGACCAAGTCTTTAAAATATTTTCTTGGATTTTCAAATTCTATTTGAGTTTTGTCTCTCTTAAAATTAAAAATGTCAGGCAAAGCGAGACTAGCTTGCTAGTAAATAAAGAAAAATAAAAAAATCGAGGCAGCTCACTGGTAAGTGCTGCTATTTGAGCTATTTTTAGAACAGGCCGGCGGGCTACTCATCTGGTCCTTACGGGCTACCTGGTGCCCGCGGGCACCGCGTTGGTGACCCCTAGACTAGAGAGTGTGTGTATTATCTAACACAATTATTATAAAAGGTACATACAATAAATTACTTTTTTGTGGTTTTATTTAATTTTTTTACACCTTGCGATGTAGTTGTCAACTTTATACAAGATTAAAACTTCTTTTTTTTTAATGTATTTAATGATGCCGCACATACAAAAAGTCTGGCTAGTTACAATATCATAGTCATCAAGGAAACAATTATTAAGAGAAGTTATTTGATAAGATGTGAATCATAATCATTTAGATTTACACCAATCTTACTCTATTGGTGGAAATGATTCCAAAATATTGGATATCATTTTTATTTCCATTGGAAATACTTCTTAAGGTGGTTCCATATCCCCATGCTTTGACATGACATCATTTAGAATGTTCCCTCACCTAAAGTGAAGTGAAGTGTAGGGAATTATATTTATATAGCGCTTTTTTCATAGTGACTCAAAGTGCTGTTTTAATTTTCCTGAGGGAACTCTCCTGAAGGAATCAATAAAGTACTATCTACTATCTATTTTACATAGTGAAAGAAACTAAAGAACTTGGTAGCGCAATAACATTTTATCAATGTGGAGACAAATACCCAGACAATAAGTACAAATAAATGATGTGTTTTTAAAAAGTATAAATACAACTAGAATAAAAATGAAGAAATAATACAAATGTGAACACTAAATTGTACAGAACAACCCTACCTGGTGTGTGTATGCTCGTGTACGCTAATTTATATATCACAACCAGAAAAGTGAATTAAAAAATGTAGTTAGCAGCACATTATGTGGTATTGTTTATATATATATATATATATATATATATATATATATATATATATATATATATATATATATATATATATATATATATATATATATGTATTTCTATATATATACAGTATTATATATATATATATATATATATATATATATATATATATGTATTTCTATACATATACAGTATTATAAATATATATATATATATATATATATATATATATATATATATATATATATATATATATATATATATATATATATATATATATATATATATATATATATATATATATATATATATATATATATATATATATATTTCTTACCTAAGAGTTAGTTTTTCTTCAGTATATATATATATATATGTATCTATATATATATATATGTATCTATATATATATGTATCTATATATATATACAGTATATATACAGTATATATATATACATATATATATGTATCTATATATATACACTATTATATATATATATATATATATATATATATATATATATATATATATATATATATATATATATATATATATGTATGTATATATATATATATATATATATATATATATATATATATATATATATATATATATATATATATATATATATATATATATATATATATATATATATATATATATATATATATATATATATATATATATATATATATATATATATATATATATATATATATATATATATATTTCTTACTTAAGAGTTAGTTTTTCTTTCTAAGAGAATTAAATTGATTTATATTAATTATAATGGGAGACATTGATTTAAGATACAAGTACGCTAATTTATATATCACAACCAGAAAAGTGAATAAAAAAATGTAGTTAGCAGCACATTATGTGGTATTGTTTATATATATATATATATATATATATATATATATATATATATATATATATATATATATATATATATATATATATATATATATTTATATATAAATATATATATATATATATATATATATATATATATATATATATACATATATATATATATATATATATATATATATATATATATATATATATACAGTATATATATATATATACATATATATATGTATCTATGTATATATACAGTATTATATATATATATATATATATATATATATATATATATATATATATATATATATATATATATATATATATATATATATATATATATATATATATATATATATATATACAGTATTATATATATACAGTATTATATATATATATTTCTTACCTAAGAGTTACTTTTTCTTTCTAAGACAATTAAATTGATTTATATTAATTATAATGGCAGACATTGATTTAAGATGCAAGTGATTTGAGTTAAGAGCTCCGCCACAGAACCAATTAACCTTGGAAGTTGAGGCAGTACTTTATTTCTGTATTACATGCTTACTTGTCAGAAAGTGTTTTAGTTTGAGCTTATTCTAACCTATTTTTAAGATCTCTTATTTTGGTGAGCTAGTCTGGGACGTCATTTCCAGTTTGTAGCGTTTTCTGGGCTCTTGGTTGATGCTGTATACAGCATCGTGTGCGTTCCAGACTAAAATGTAAGTATACGGTGAATATAGCACTCTTATTAAAGCTAAAATGCCTATAATGTGTTAGCTGTAGCCTTGACCGAGTGTTTGTTTTGCAACAATGTTTCTGCAAGACGATATAATTCGCCCTTTTAATGGAGACATACTTCCTTTTACACGGTAGTTACCCTATCCTACCACTAGAGGGCGGCATAGACCACGTTTAAAGCACTGTCTAAATCAACAGTGCTTATTCTCCATTCATTTCTAATGGACTGTTGTATTAGTCCATTTGTTTTATAACACATTGTAGAGTATATTATATACATAACATTGTACACATCCTGTTATATTATTGCATATTATATTGCCTAAATGTATCCTAATTCTGAAGTGCACGAGTTGAGACCGTTTCTACGCCAGGGATATTCAACTCAATTGTTTTGGGGCCCACATTTCCAGAACGCTAAGGACCAGGGGAGTGCGGACTTCTCTTTTCACTATTATTCTTATTTTGTCAATTCTGGAGAAGCAGCATCCTTTACGGTAGACATTTAATTTGTCAGCGCTACAGGGGTGCTGTCGTTTTAGGGAATCTGCTGCAAAAATGTGAGTCCCTCACAAGTTTTCTCAACCGGAACTTGCAGGCCACCAGTTGAATACCCCAAAGGATGGGGGGGGGGGGGGGGGGGGGACCTGAAATGGAACCTTGAGGAACACTACACTAGTATGACGAGAGAAGTTGAACAAATGACTACAGGCTGCATCTGAAGTAAAAAAAAAAAAAAATCTACATTAGTTCCATAAATCACATTTATGGAACACCTCAGTTATGTAGAGCAGTGTTTTTCAACATTTTTGGAGCCAAGGCACATTTTTTTTCATTGAAAAAATGCGGAGGCAGAAATCATTAAAAACTGAAACTCAGCCGCTGATATTGACAGTAAAAAGTTGTTGTTGCAATTGTTGGATATGACTTTAAAGCATAACCAAGCATGCATCAATATAGCTCTTGTCTCAAAGTAGGTGTAATGTCACCACCTGTCACATCACACCCTGACTTATTTGGAGTTTGTTGCTGTTTTCCTGTGTGTAGTGTTTTAGTTCTTGTCTTGCGCTCCTATTTTGGTGGCTTTTTCTCTTTTTTTGGTATTTTCCTGTAGCAGTTTCATGTCTTCCTTTGAGCGATATTCCCCGCACCTGCTTTGTTTTTCGCAATCAAGACTATTTCAGTTGTTATTATCCTTCTTTGTGGGGGGACATTGTTAAATTGTCATGTCATGTTGGGATGTACTTTGTGGACGCCGTCTTTGCTCCACAGTAAGTCTTTGCTGTCGTCCAGCATTCTGTTTTTGTTGACTTTGTAGCCAGTTCAGTTTTAGTTTCCTTCTGTATAGCCTTCCCTAAGCTTCAATGCCTTTTCTTAGGGACACTCACCTTTTGTTTATTTTTGGTTTAAGCATTTGGACACCTTTTTACCTGCACACTGCCTCCCGCTGTTTCCGACATCTATGAAGCAATTAGCTACCTGCTGCCACCTACTGATATGGAAGAGTATAACGTGGTAAGTCTGCCGATCTCCAGACAGTACAGAAACTCAACAAAGGCACATCATTTGAAGACTACAGTTACTGGTTTGCAAAAAATATTTTTAACCCAAATAGGTGAAAATAGATAAACTCCCTTTTTTATTTTTTTTTTTCATAAAGAAATACAATCTTACGGACTGTATCCCTGAGGACTGTATTGATCTACATTGATATATAATGTATATATTGTGTTTTTTATGTTGATTTAATACATTAAAAAAATAATATAAATATATATATATATATATATATATATATATATATATATATATATATATATATATATATATATATATATATATATATATATATATATATATATATATATATATATATATATATATATATATATATATATATATGTATGTGTGGGGAAAAAATCACAAGACTATTTCATCTCTACAGGCCTGTTTCATGAGGGGTTTACCTCAATCCTCAGGAGATTTTAATGGAAGCGTTCACATACCATGGTTTATATAGGGCACAGAGCGGGTGGGTACAGGCAGGCGTGGGGGCGTGGTGATTGACGCCCGCCTGTACCCACCCGCTCTGTGCCCTATATAAACCATGGTATGTGAACGCTTTCATTAAAATCTCCTGAGGATTGAGGTAAACCCCTCATGAAACAGGCCTGTAGAGATGAAATAGTCTTGTGATTTTTTTCCCACACATACATATTACGCTCTACCACAGTATCGAGCACTATTTTTTGGATAATCTAATTAAGACATATATATATGTATGTATATATATATCTATATATATATTT
>NC_084758.1:32836093-32903593 GCF_033978785.1 Entelurus aequoreus
GCACGCTCAATTTTTTAAGCACCTCGTCAGCTGAGACCATTTCTAATTTGATATCGTTGTTGAATACTTCTAGCTTTCTGTAGTAGGCTTTAATGTGTTCTACACCAGAGTGGTGGGACAGCTTGTTGGTTGTATGGTACTGTACTGTATTCTACTTGATTGTTCTTTACTCTACTGTACTTTACTGTACTATACTGTATGGCACTTTACTGTACTCTAGTGTATAGTTCTTTTACTGTACTCTATTCTACTCGGAACCGCTTTTCAACAAGAATCCCTTTTTCACTCCCGTCTCTACTTTACTGTACTTTACTGTACTCTACTTTACTGTACTGTATGGAACTGTGCTATACTTTACTCTACTGTTTAGTACTTTACTGTCCTGTACTTTACTGTATTGTATGGCACTTTACTCCATTGTACTGTACTCTACTTAACTGTACTTTACTGTACTTTACACTACTGTTATTTATTGTACTGTACTTAACTGTACTGTATGGCATTTTATTGTACTGTACTGTACTGTACTGTACGGCACTGTATTGTACTGTACTTTACTGTACTCTACTGTATGGCACTTTACTGTACTGTACTTTTCTGTATGGCATTTAACTCTACTGTACTGTATTCTACTGTTCTTTATTGTACGGTATTCTACTGTACCTTACTTTACTGTACTCTTCTGTACTTTGCTTTAGTTTATGGCACTGTATTGTACTGTACTGTACGGTACTGTACTTTATTGTACTGTACTCTACTCTACTGTACTATACTGATATTTCTTCAAAAGTAGATTAATGAAATTGTTTTTTTTTTTAAGTGTTCATCAATCACAATCATCAATTGACTCTCAGTGCCTTTGAATAATGAGGGTCTACTGTACTTGAAACACTACATGAATATGACGTGAATACTACGTGAATACTATGTGACTACTACGTGAATACTACGTGAATACGACCTGAATACTACATGAATGATACGTGAATACTATGTGACTACTACATGAATACAACGTGAATACTACGTGAATACTATGTGAATACGACCTGAATACTACATGAATGATACGTGAATACTATGTGACTACTACATGAACACTATGTGAATACTGCATGAATGCTACTTAAATACTACATGAATACTACGTGTACTTGTGCAGGTCATGTGCCCTCTTTGTGTGCAAATACTGAGTGCACTTCATTAGCACTAATTAGCAGACTGTCAACAATTACACAAACTAGTAAACAACTGCTTCATCATAATGTTGTCGTGTGTGTGTGTGTGTGTGTGTGTGTGTGTGTGTGTGTGTGTGTGTGTGTGTGTGTGTGTGTGTGTGTGTGTGTGTGTGTGTGTGTGTGTTTGTGTGTGTGTGTGCGTGCATGCGAAAGCGTGTTCGTGAACGTGTACTTTAGTGTTTTAAGTGTTTGCTCAGCTGACATGTTGTTGACCACACACAAAGAGCAGCTGTCCTGTGTGTGTGTGTGTGTGTGTGTGTGTGTGTGTGTGTGTGTGTGTGTGTGTGTGTGTGTGTGTGTGTGTGTGTGTGTGTGTGTGTGTGTGTGTGTGTGTGTGTGTGTGTGTGTGTGTGTGTGTGTGTGTGTGTGTGTCCATCCATCCATTTACTACCACTTGTCCCTTCTTGTGTGTGTATTGTCTCAAAATGAACTCGAGTTGCTGACAGCTGCTAAAACACGCTGAAGCTCTCATGAACCGCAACACCTGAACACAACACACTTTTACACTCACACATCACTACTACTTCTTACAGTATTATTATAGTACTGTTTGTACTACACTACTACTTCTTACAGTATTATTATACTACTGTTTGTACTACACTACTACTTCTTACAGTATTATTATACTACTGTTTGTACTACACTACTACTTACAGTATTATTATAGTACTGTTTATACTACACTACTACTTCTTACAGTACTAGTATACTACTGTTTGTACTACACTACTACTTACAGTATTATTATACTACTGTTTGTACTACACTACTACTTACAGTATTATTATACTACTGTTTGTACTACACTACTACTTACAGTATTATTATACTACTGTTTGTACTACACTACTACCTCTTACAGTATTATTATACTACTGTTTGTACTACACTACTACTTCTTACAGTATTATTATACTACTGTTTGTACTACACTACTACTTACAGTATTATTATAGTACTGTTTGTACTACACTACTACCTCTTACAGTATTAGTATACTACTGTTTGTACTACACTACTACTTACAGTATTATTATACTACTGTTTGTACTACACTACTACTTACAGTATTATTATACTACTGTTTGTACTACACTACTACTTACAGTATTATTATACTACTGTTTGTACTACACTACTACCTCTTACAGTATTATTATACTACTGTTTGTACTACACTACTACTTCTTACAGTATTATTATACTACTGTTTGTACTACACTACTACTTACAGTATTATTATAGTACTGTTTGTACTACACTACTACCTCTTACAGTATTAGTATACTACTGTTTGTACTACACTACTACTTACAGTATTATTATACTACTGTTTGTACTACACTACTACTTCTTACAGTATTATCACACTACTGTTTGTACTACACTACTACTTACAGTATTATTATACTACTGTTTGTACTACACTACTACTTCTTACAGTATTATTATACTACTGTTTGTACTACACTACTACTTCTTACAGTATTATCATACTACTGTTTGTACTACACTACTACTTACAGTATTATTATACTACTGTTTGTACTACACTACTACTTCTTACAGTATTATTATACTACTGTTTATACTACACTACTACTTCTTACAGTATTATTATACTACTGTTTGTACTACACTACTACTTCTTACAGTATTATTATACTACTGTTTGTACTACACTACTACTTACAGTATTATTATAGTACTGTTTGTACTACACTACTACCTCTTACAGTATTAGTATACTACTGTTTGTACTACACTACTACTTACAGTATTATTATACTACTGTTTGTACTACACTACTACTTCTTACAGTATTATCACACTACTGTTTGTACTACACTACTACTTACAGTATTATTATACTACTGTTTGTACTACACTACTACTTCTTACAGTATTATTATACTACTGTTTATACTACACTACTACTTCTTACAGTATTATTATACTACTGTTTGTACTACACTACTACTTCTTACAGTATTATTATACTACTGTTTGTACTACACTACTACTTCTTACAGTATTATTATACTACTGTTTCAGTGACGTGTGGTGAGGTTCATTGCAGGTGAGGCACTGACTTCATCACAGTCAGATTTACAAACATATGAACCCTAAAGAGTATCTTATTCACCATTTGATTGGCAGCAGTTAACGGGTTATGTTTAAAAGCTCATACCAGCATTCTTCCCTGCTTGGCACTCAGCATCAAGGGTTGGAATTGGGGGTTAAATCACCAAAAATGATTCCCGGGCGCGGCGCCGCTGCTGCCCACTGCTCCCCTTACCTCCCAGGGGGTGAACAAGGGGATGGGTCAAATGCAGAGGACAACTTTCACCATACCTAGTGTGTGTGTGACAATCATTGGTACTTTAACTTAACTTTAACTTTACACATACAAACTGTAGCACACAAAAAAGCACATTTAATTTAAAAAAACGTTATTATGGTCTTACCTTGACTTATAAATGAAGTCCATGCGCCGCTCCTTCTGAACAAAAGCATCGATAACTTGTTTATAGAAGTCTTCCTTATCTTTCTTCAGTTTTAAAAATCTCTCTGTCTCGATGGAGATCTTCCTTTAATTATTACCTCCTGCTTCGATTGAAAGTCCAGTTTAGAAAACTGTTTTATTTTAGATATGTAATCCTCCATGTTAAAAGTCCAGGCGAGAGGAAAAAATAAACGATCGCTAACTGTTGCTGCTTGTTGTCACTTATTCTGCAGCCGAGTAGTCGCAAAAATGATCCCTGGGATCACTAGCGCCCTCTACCACCATGAGGCGGGATTACTGCGAGCCTCAGCCAGTGCGTCTTCGCAGTCGTTTTATGATTGTTGGTACTCTTATTTCTAAATACAAAAAATAATCCCAAGTTAATTAAAATGCAAAATAAAGCCTATTTAATAGAAATATTATTTGTTATAACATTACACCCCCCCCCCCCCCCCCCCCCGCTCCCCCCGCACGGTGCGCCCCCTCCCTTCCCGTATCATGACTCTTTTTGGACGTCACCACATCAAAAAATCAACACAGGATGTCAAAACGGCCAAAACTGTCAGGTGCCCAGGGAAGAAAAAATAGAAAAGAAGAGGAGGAGAAACGAGAAAAAGACAGAGGTAGCACGTAGGTAACGTTAGCCTACATGGAATTATTTGTCTGTTACAGAATGTGATAGTAACCTGGCTTTTTAGCATGTTACATGACTCAGCAATTGCTAATCAATAAATAGCTAGTATCTGTTTTAACGTCGGGTTAATATTGTGGAGGGGGCTAAATTGTTATGGAAAATAATAATGTAACGTTAGGTAATTACAGTACTCCCACCTTACATTCCTCAGAGACATTTGTATTAGATCTTTTAAGCAGGTGTTTTTTGTTTACATTGTTATTGCCTTCTGGTTAGCTAATGTTTGCCCTGCAGGTAATAGTCACTTTTCCACCCCTTTATATATTAGGTATAGTTGTAAGCCTAGTTGTTAAAGTGCACATCATTAATGTTAATTAAGCAATATCACATGAGAGGGAATGCTGTTTTTTTAATTTGAGCACTGCTGTGATTGGGTTAAAGATAATCATAACATAACATTCTCATATAATATATTATACTGTTACTTTGCATTCTGTTATTCAGCATTTCACTGTAATGATGACAATACATTGATTGTTAGATATTCATTTTTTATTTTTTGTATTCATTTATTTATTCATTTTTGTTTGTATCTTGTTAACTATTCTGATTGTTAATTTGCTTTCTTTAAGTAAAAAAAAAAGGTAAAAGACAAAGCTATTTGGTTTCTTGTGAGTATATACACTTCACTGCCGATGTGGGGGGGGGGGGGGGGGGCGCCACCTAAAATCTTGCCTAAGGCGCCAGATTGGTTAGGGCCGGGCCTGCTACTACTTCTTACAGTATTATTATACTACTGTTTCATGATTCATTGTGTGCGCGTGTGTACGTGCGTGTGCACGCTCTGCGTGGTGTGTGTGTCGGCGGCGTGCACGTAGAATAGAGAATAGAGAGAGACAGAGAGAGTGAGAGAGAGAGAGAGAGAGAGAAGAGGGCGGGGCAGTGCGCGGGGATAAAAAAGGCGGGCTGTCATCCGGGAACTTGGCTTCACTGGCGGTATCCTTTTTGGCGGCAGGTCAGTACCATCACACGCACGCACAGCGCGCGGCCACGCTGTCATTTGGGCTCTGCCGCGCCGAGGCTCCGTGCGCGCTGCACGCTTCACACGCGCGCGATTCGGACCCCCCAAATTGGTCCTTTTGGACGCCGACTGCGCGTGCGCGAGCGCGTGGCCGCAGGTGAAGGTGAGGCATCATCATCATCCTCATTTGCAGGGGTTTGTATATATATATATATATATATATATATATATATATATATATATATATATATATATATATATATATATATATATATATATATATATATATATAAGATAGTACTTTATTGATTCCTATATATATATATATATATATATATATATATATATATATATATATATATATATATATATATATATATATATATATATATATATATATATATATATATATTTATGTATATATATACATATATGTATATACATATATATATATACATATATATATATATATATATATATATATATATATATATATATATATATATATACAAACAAACCCTGTTTCCATATGAGTTGGGAAATTGTGTTAGATGTAAATATAAACGGAATACAATGATTTGCAAATCCTTTTCAAGCCATATTCAGTTGAATGCACTACAAAGACAACATATTTGATGTTCAAACTCATAAACTTTAATTCTTTCTTTGCAAATAATAATTAACTTAGAATTTCATGGCTGCAACACGTGCCAAAGTAGTTGGGAAACATGTTCACCACTGTGTTGCATGGCCTTTCCTTTTAACAACACTCAGTAAAGGTTTGGGAACTGAGGAGACACATTTTTGAAGCTTCTCAGGTGGAATTCTTTCCCATTCTTGCTTGATGTACAGCTTAAGTTGTTCAACAGTCCGGGGGTCTCCCTTCTGCTATTTTAGGCTTCATAATGCGCCACACATTTTCAATGGGAGACAGGTCTGGACTACAAGCAGGCCAGTCTAGTACCCGCACTCTTTTACTATGAAGCCACGTTGATGTAACACGTGGCTTGGCATTGTCTTGCTGAAATAAGCAGGGGCGTCCATGTTAACGTTGATTGGATGGCAACATATGTTGCTACAAAACCTGTATGTACCTTTCAGCATTAATGGCACCTTCACAGATGTGTAAGTTACCCATGCCTTGGGCACTAATACACCCCCATACCATCACACATGCTGCCTTTTACACTTTGCGCCTATAACAATCCGGATGGTTATTTTCCTCTTTGGTCCGGAGGACACGACGTCCACAGTTTCCAAAACAATTTGAAATGTGGACTCGTCAGACCACAGAACACTTTCCCACTTTGTATCAGTCCATCTTAGATGAGCTCAGGCCCAGCGAAGCCGACGGCGTTTCTGGGTGTTGTTGATACACGGTTTTCGCCTTGCATAGGAGAGTTTAACTTGCACTTACAGATGTAGCGACCAACTGTAGTTACTGACTGTGGGGTTTCTGAAGTGTTCCTGAGCCCATGTGGTGATATCCTTTACACACTGATGTCGCTTGTTGATGCAGTTCAGCCTGAGGGATAGAAGGTCACGGGCTTAGCTGCTTACGTGCAGTGATTTCTCCAGATTCTCTGAACCCTTTGATGATATTACGGACCGTAGAAGGTGAAATCCCTAAATTCCTTGCGATAGCTGGTAGAGAAAGGTTTTTCTTAAACTGTTCAACAATTTGCTCACGCATTTGTTGACAAAAATTTTTTTATCAGTTTGAACATCAAATATGTTGTCTTTGTAGCATATTCAACTGAATATGGGTTGAAAATGATTTGCAAATCATTGTATTCCGTTTATATTTACATGTAACACAATTTCCCAACTCATATGGAAACGGGGTTTGTATGTGTATATATATATATATATATATATATATATATATATATATATATATATATATATATATATATATATATATATATATATATATATATATATATATATATAACCAGACTCAAGAACTCATGTTTCCGTGAATTTATTGAGGAATTTGTGAAAGTTAAACAATACAAAAAGAATGCTATTGTAAGTTAATAATACTAACACGGACACTGGTACACCTGTTAGCATATTAGCTAATGCTAACGACGCTAGCTTGATTACATTATGATAGCACGTACAAATATGCATGAAAACACTCCTACAGACATCACACATGGGACGCTTTAGTAAGTAAGAATTGTTGTAGTTATATTGTAAAACTTACAAACGTTGCTTGGAGTGATAGATGAAGAACCCAAACGAGTAGAAACTCTAAACGGTAGGGAACTTCTCTTGCCGGCTAAAAGCTTTAAATAGCGGGAATTCACATTCACCCGGCGGCACCCGCAGTGAGGGTACTCGTCCAAAAGACGGCGCCCTTGCACAAACCATAACACACCTTTTCAGTGTCTCTGCATGTGTTTAGTGAAAACTATTTTGCATTCTGGCCGTCATCGAAGTGAAATCCGTAAATTAGCCGCGCCATTTTATAAGCCACAGTGTACAAAGCGCAGGAAATAAGTAGCACCTTATAATCCGGAATTTACGGTAAACTCGGTGTCTTGTGTGCTAATCCCTAGTTTATTTGAACCAGCTCGTTTGTCTTCTCCCGATTGGCTTTCCCAGTTGTGCCGCCGCCACGCCTCGGAGTGGGCGGCGAGGAGCTGGCTGGAAGGCCCCGCCCACTATTCCTACTTCCTCTTCTTCCCGCTGCCACATGCACTCTGCTGGGGAGGCGCAGCTATATCGAGCGTAACTTGATTATCTTCTACGCCCACCCACCCACGGCGCCACCCCCTGCTCCGACACACACACACACACACACACACACACACACACACACACACACAGACACACACACGCACACAAAGGCAGATAACGAGGACGCATGAAAGCTGCTGTCACATGACGCTCACGTTTGAATATTCCGATATGAAAAGGGGACGCTAGTTACCATGGCGACAACAAGACGTTCCTTTGTTTTGTGCCTAAATAAGTGACTGGGTGGTTTAGGCCCGCCCACATTAGCTGGCCGAGTCAGGCGATTCTTCTTCCTGTACCCGCCCACCCCCCCATCCTCACTTCATCTCTCACTTGTTCACTTCCTCTGTCCTACTTTCCTTCCTTACTTCCTACCTTCCCCCCTTGTCTTCCCTCTTTTGTCCGTCCTCATTCCTCCGCCCCCTCACACCGCCGGTCCTCCTTGGGCGCAGGAAACGACACATGGTAGAGTGTGTATGGCCAGAGGGAAGATGAGGGGGCGGAGCCTCACAGGGCAAGAGGCAAGAAGTAGCGAGGTTTTGACAGTGTTGGTACAACCTTTGACTGGACAACTCACAGCGTGGGCCTTCTTTCATTTAGACGGAGTAATATTGTACTTTTTATAGTATTTGCTAATGCATGGTACTAGTTTTCATGAGTATTTTCACAGTACAGCCATGTGTTTTCTACGTATTATAACCAAAGTACTTTTGGTCATCTATTGCTTTTGCAGGAATACACTGCATTTACCACTGTAAAAACATATATATATATATATATATATATATATATATATATATATATATATATATATATATATATATATATATATATATATATATATATTAGGGACGTCCGATAATATCGGCAGGCCGATAAATGCGTTAAAATGTAATATCGGAAATTATCGGTATCGGTTTTTTTATTATCTGTATCGGTTTTTTTGTTTGTTTTTTTTGTTTTTTTTTATTAAATCAACATAAAAAACACAAGATACACTTACAATTAGTGCACCAACCCAAAAAACCTCCCTCCCCCCATTTATTTCTGTTATCAATATTCTGGTTCCTACATTATATATCAATATATATCTATACAGTCTGCAAGGGATACAGTCCGTAAGCACACATGATTGTGCGTGCTGCTGGTCCACTAATAGTACTAACCTTTAACAGTTAATTTTACTCATTTTCATTAATTACTAGTTTCTATGTAACTGTTTTTATATTGTTTTACTTTCTTTTTTATTCAAGAAAATGTTTTTGATTTAGTTATCTTATTTTATTATTTTTTTAAAAAAGTACCTTATCTTCACCATACATGGTTGTCCAAATTAGGCATAATAATGTGTTAATTCCACGACTGCATATATCGGTTGATATCGGTATCGGTTGATATCGGTATCGGTAATTAAAGAGTTGGACAATATCGGAATATCGGATATCGGCAAAAAGCCATTATCGGACATCCCTAATATATATATATATATATATATATATATATATATACATGTGTATATATATATATATATATACATATACATATATATATATATATATATATATATATATATATATATATATATATATGTATATGTATATATATATATATATATATTATACATTCTATACATTACAGTATATGCATTATATTGTTATATACATTACATATGTGAGATACATTATGTACAATCTATACACTATATATGTTATATACATGATATACATCATATCATTGCATACATTATGTGTGTTACTTGCATATACATTATTTACAGTACATATATATCAGTGAGAATGTCAGTGAGTCGATCTGATCTCAGGTCAGCTTGTGTGGTCTCGCGGTGCCGCAAGCTAACAGCTACAAATCACAACAACAATCAAATGTTGCACATAATAAGTTACGTGTTAGGTCAACAATACGCTAGTAAACCTCGAAACAAATACTGTTCGCATCATAGGTCAAGAGTAGTGAGATGAAGTCATGTGACCCCCTCTTCCAGGCTCGGCCAATGGCTGATCAGCTGGCAGTCACATGAATAAATTATCCGCCGCCAGCAGCTCATGATGAAATCATCAATAATTCATCCACAACTTATTTCAGCCTTCATGTTGTTGCTGTGTGGTTTCCAAGGCAACCAGTCGCCATAAAACTCAGCTTAGTGCCCAAGTGTCGAACCCTGTGTGTGTGAAGACGTGACGGACCGTTGTTCGAGTCCCGCTGGCCTGCAGTGCGCACACAGATGTCTCGCTCCGTTTGTGCAACTCTTGCTGTTATTGAATTATTATTGTTATTATTATTGTTATGCTTATTGTTATCAATATAATTAGTATTCTTATTAATATTGTAATTATTATAGTTATAAATGATAAATGGGTTATACTTGTATAGCGCTTTTCTACCTTCAAGGTACTCAAAGCGCTTTGACACTATTTCCACATTCACCCATTCACACACACATTCACACACTGATGGCGGGAGCTGCCATGTAGGCGCTAACCAGCAGCCATCAGGAGCAAGGGTGAAGTGTCTTGCCCAAGGACACAACGGACGTGACTAGGATGGTAGAAGGTGGGGATTGAACCCCAGTAACCAGCAACCCTCCGATTGCTGGCACGGCCACTCTACCAACTTCGCCACGTCGTCCGTAGTTATTATTATTGTTATTATATAATTACTAATATTGTTGTTGTTATCATTATTCTTATGATTGTTATTGTAATTATTGTTACTATTATGTTTATAATAATAATGTTATGTTATTATTATTATAATTATTAGTATTATCATAACAATAATAATAATAATATCATTATCCTTATCATTATTGTTCTTACTGTCATTATTATAATTGTTGTTGTTATTATTATTACTGTTATTTTTATAACAATAATATTAATAATAATACTTATTATTATTATCTTATCATTATTGTTATTATTATTATAATTATTACTGTTATTTTTATAACAATAATAATAATAACAACAATTATTATTGTTATTATTATCTAAATAAGAAAAACCAAATGTGTTTGCTTGATAAACTAGGAGCAAAACAACCAACCTCTTCATGACCATCGACCGCCTCATCTTCTATCTTCATCTACATGGTCCACCTTCATATTTATGACCATCTTCATCTACATGGTCCATCTTCATATCCATGGTCTCTATTCATATTCATGACCATCTTCATGGTACACCTTTATATTTATGGTCCACCTTCATATTCATGGTACATTCACATGGTTCATCTTCAAACATGGTTCATCTTCAAACATGGTCCATCTTAAAACTGATGGTTCATCTTCATACTCATGGTTCATCTTCAAACATGGTCCATCCTCATCTTCATGGTCCATTTTCAAACATGGTCCACCTTCAAACATGGTTCATCTTCAAACTCATTGTCCATCTTAAAACATGGTTCATCTTCAAACTCATGGTCCATCTTAAAACATGGTTCATCTTCAAACTCATGGTTCATCTTCAAACTCATGGTTCATCTTCAAACATGGTCCATCTACATCACATATGTCAGAGTCAAGGCCCGCGGGCCATATCCGGCCCGCGAGAAGGTTTTTTACGGCCCTTGGGATGATCTTGATTTATTATTAGAACCGGCCCGCAGACCGCAGATCTTTTACACGCACCAAGCGGATGCCGGTCCAAGGTTCCGAAAGGGGGCGAGCGGCCCGCCGGGACGCGCCTGCCGGCCGAAGGGCTGCAGCCCGGCCGTCAGTCGCGGAGCCCGCCGTGCCACGCGCGCCAAGGGGGCGGGCCGAAACCCGGCCCCGAGGCCCTGAGACTTCTGCTTTGTTTCCCCAAACCGCGCGTCACCGCCGGGCCCGCACCACCGTCGGGCTGCAGCCCGAGCGTCGGTGGCGGAACCCGTCATGTGCCGCGCGCGCCAAGCGGAGCGGGGGGGTCAAGCGGGCCGAAACCCGCAGGCCACCCCCTCACCACGAGGCCCTGAGACTTCTGCGTTTGACCCCTACGCGCGGCCCGTCGGGACGCGCCCGCCGTCAAGCCACGAGGGCCAGCCGTCGGGTCGCGGAGCCCGCCGTGCCACGCGCGCCAAGGGGCGGGCCGAAACCAGCGGGGGGTTTCGGGCACCCAACTCGCCTCCCTCCCACGGAGGGAGGAGGGGGGTTTAATGTGAACATTACTGTGCAATCACATATTTAGATGGACCATTAAGATGGACCATGTTTGAAGATGGACCATGAAGATGAAGATGGACCACGTAGATGGACCATTAAGATGGACCATGTTTGAAGATGGACCATGAAGATGAAGATGGACCATGTTTGAAGATGGACCATGAAGATGAAGATGGACCATGTTTGAAGATGGACCATGAAGATGAATTTGGACCATGTAGATCAGGGGTGTCAAAGTCAAATGGACGGAGGGCCAAATAAAAAATTTAGCTACAAGCCGAGGGCCGGACTGTTCGAATGTTCATTGAAAAATTTTTAAATGACGCATATAGTCTAGTGAACCTAATTGAACCTACTGAAAACCTAACAAATATATTCCAATATGATCAGATAAATAAAGCAATATTTTCTTATGGCTCTGTCAGTAATCTTTAATTTTCAACAGACACAAAAGACAAATTTCCTTTATATAAAAATCCCCATAACATGAACATTAAATGAAAGAAACCGGTATTCAAGGCACCATCAGTAGCCTATATTTTCTATTTTAGCAAAAGTGGGCTAAATTTACTTCAAAGAAAAAAACAATAATAGCAATTTTCTATCATCCACTCAACTGAAATATTTTTAAAATATAATTAAATTGAAATACAATAAAATAAAGTGCAAAAATCTATAAATCAAAAACAACACTTTGTTTAAGGAGAAGTAACATGCAGTGAAAACAAATATTAAACTTTAACTTTTAAACTTGAATTGAGTAAAAACTCTAAATATGTGATTGCACAGTAATGTTCACATTAAACCCCCCTCCTCCCTCCGTGGGAGGGAGGCGAGTTGGGTGCCCGAAACCCCCCACTGGTTTCGGCCCGCCCCTTGGCGCGCGTGGCACGGCGGGCTCCGCGACTGACGGCCGGGCTGCAGCCCTTCGGCCGGCAGGCGCGTCCCGGCGGGCCGCTCGCCCCCTTTCGGAACCTTGGACCGGCATCCGCTTGGTGCGTGTAAAAGATCTGCGGTCTGCGGGCCGGTTCTAATAATAAATCAAGATCATCCCAAGGGCCGTAAAAAACCTTCTCGCGGGCCGGATATGGCCCGCGGGCCTTGACTCTGACATATGTGATCTACATGGTCCATCTTCAAACATGGTCCATCTTAATGGTCCATCTACATGGTCCATCTTCAAACATGGTCCATCTTAATGGTCCATCTACATGGTCCATCTTCAAACATGGTCCATCTTAATGGTCCATCTACATGGTCCATCTTCATCTTCATGGTCCATCTTCAAACTCATGGTCCATCTACATGGTCCATCTTCATCTTCATGGTCCATCTACATGGTCCATCTTCATCTTCATGGTCCATCTTCAAACTCATGGTCCATCTACATGGTCCATCTTCATCTTCATGGTCCATCTTCAAACTCATGGTCCATCTACATGATTTATCTTCATTGTCTTTAATCATTTTCCATCCTCATGGTTCATCTTCATGGTCCATCTTCAAACTCATGGTCCATCCACATGGTCCATCTTCATCTTCATGGTCCATCTTCAAACTCATGGTCCATCTACATGATTTATCTTCATTGTCTTTAATCATTTTCCATCCTCATGGTTCATCTTCATGGTCCATCAATTCTTCTGGCATCTACTGAAACCTACAGCAGAGGTCTTTATTTTCACATTCCATCTTTTTCTCTTGACAGTTTTTTTTCCTTCTTCCTCTTCTCATTCAATCTCTTTTTCCTTCTAATTGTTTTCCTTTCTTCTTCGCCTTCTTTTCCCTCGGTTGTCTCCTCGTTCCTCTCCTCCTCCATCCGACTTGTAGTTGGCTCCTCCCGGGGAAGGAAGGAGATGTTTGATCACATTATGGCCATGGGGGATGATCAAATGAAAAGCAGAGAAGAAGAACTTGTCTCACTCCACCTTCTCTTGCTGCAGGTGAAGCATCGTCCTCCTCCTCCTCTGAGCAGACGTGGTGGAGGAACACAACATGGACTTTGTCATGAAGCAAGCTCTGGGCGGTGAGTCTGCTCCTCAACACCAGCTCTGTTGTTTGGGTGTCATGCTCCTGCCAGCCAGTAGGGGGCGCATCTACACGCCTTCTTTGTCTTTACACTGCTGGAGTACAGAGGGGCCCGGGGCCCCAACAATAAATATACATACAATAAACAACTTAGAATATTGTTGATGTGGATTATACCTTTTGGAGTTTAGGGCCCAACTTTCAACTACAGAGGGGCCCGGGGCCCCAACAATAAATATACATACAATAAACAACTTGTTGGAATATTTTCGATGTGGATTATACCTTTTGGAGTTTAAGGCCCAACTTTCAACTACAGAGGGGCCCGGGGCCCCGACAATAAATATACATACAATAAACAACTTGTTGGAATATCTCTGATGTAGATTATACCTTTTGGAGTTTAGGGCCCAACCTTCAACTACAGAGGGGCCCGGGGCCCCAACAATAAATATACATACAATAAAATACTAGTTGGAATATCGTTGATGTGGATTATACCTTTTGGAGTTTAGGGCCCAACCTTCAACTACAAAGGGGCCTGGGTCCCCAACAAAAATATACATACAAAAACAACTTGTTGGAATATCTCTGATGTAGATTATACCTTTTGGAGTTTAGGGCCCAACTTTCAACTACAGAGGGGCCCGGGGCCCCAACAATAAATATACATACAATAAACAACTTGTTGGAATATGGCTGATGTGGATTATACCTTTTGGAGTTTAGGGCCCAACCTTCAACTACAGAGGGGCCTGGGGCCCCAACAATAAATACACATACAATTATGTTGTTCTCAAATAAATAAACTACAATAATAATGAATACGTTTCTTAACCAAACCGTCAATAAAGTTAAAGTGCAAATGAAAATGCAGATTCACCACTTTAGTCGTATTTTTTGCGCTTAAGAAACTTCTCCATGACTTCTTCTCTTTGTGTGATGTTGTCATGGCTGAGACAAGTGGTGGGAAAGTGTATTACAAATGAGGGCCATACAGAGCACGGCTGAGAAACAACTCGCTATGAATAGGCCCCGGCCCTATGGTTAAGAAACCCTTACAATAAGACATAAAAAAGAGGACCGAGCGCCACTTCTACATACAGCTACAAAAGTATGACCACAAACAAGTACATGAGTACATGTTGTGCACACACAGAGACTCACAACAAAACAAAAACAACACGCACATAAACAGCGCCAGCCTCTGCAGTGATGGAACAGACCCAACAAAGCAACCGGGAGAGCAGACTCCGTCGAAGGCTGCCCACCAGCCAAAATATGCAGCATTTCCCCCAAAAAAACATTTAATGTGAAGTAATTGGAGTCGTAAATATGTCAATAATTTATTTTTTTTGATTGTGTGTTGACCTTTATGTGAGTTGCATTTTTTTTAGCTCCATGACTAGGGAAGGTTGTTCGGATCGGGTCATATAAGTAAATGCTGTGCCATTACTTCCAAGTTCTTTTAAGGGTCATTGATCTGATTTACTCACATTGTCCACAAGATGGCAGCAGATATGTTCTTTAAGATTCATTTGAAAGGACTGCGATGTTTTTGTTAAACTCGTGACGTCTCGGAAGAGGCCGGCGGGCGGTAGTTTGGACACCCCTGGCTTATCAGCAGCAGGTGACGTTGACCCAGAAGACGAGTCGGAGGTTTATTTCCCGTGCGGGCGTGTTGGTAGCGAGTGAGACGTCCATCTGGAGATAGCGATCTTTGTGCGGGCGCTAAGAAAAGGAGCGGTGAGCATGAGAAGAATGAAAGACGTGAGATTTGTTTGTGTTTTCATTTCCTGTCCTCGGTTTGAGGAAGGCCAGACCTCCTGATCTGATTGGAGCAGATGGGTTTTATGGCGATAAGACATGAATAATGGACCCAGGGAAGAAGACGAGTCCCAGGCAAGGAGACCAAAAGTCGATAGTTTGAGTCCATAAAGACATAAAAAGTCTATCATTATAGAGTATATATTGTGTTTTTATTATTTTTAACATATTACATTTTTTAAATAATAATACAATGAAATAAAAGATTCAAATGTTGGATGAAATAGTTTTGTATTGTTTTAATACATAAAACATAATATATAGTATTTATTTTGTGGTCGTTTAATTGTTTAATAATGTGGAGGTCCTGGGCCGGTGTCATGTACTGCCAAATTCTCTGGAACGCCTTCGGAGATGAATTATGGTAGATAAATGAACATTAGATTCACGGGCAACAGCTATGGTGGACATTCCTGGTGCGGTTACACTTGGTCTGAGGTTGTGAGGCCGGTTGGATGTACTGCCAAATTCTCCTAAACGCCTTCGGAGACGGATTATGGTAAATAAATGAACATTCAGTTCACGGGTAACATCTCTGGTGGACATTCCTGGTGTGGTTACATGTGGTCTGAGGTTGTGAGGCCAGTTGGATGTACTGCCAAATTCTCTGAAAAGCCTTCGGAGATGAATTATGGTAGAGAAATAAACATTAGATTCACAGGCAACAGCTATGGTGGACATTCCTGGTGTGGTTACACTTGGTCTGATGTTGTGAGGCCGGTTGGATGTACTACCAAATTCTCCTAAACGCCTTCGGAGACGGATTATGGTAGATAAATTAACATTCAGTTCTAGGTAACATCTCTGGTGGACATTCCTGGTGTGGTTTCATGTGGTCTGAGTTTGTGAGGCCGGTTGGATGTACTGCCAAATTCTCCTAAACGCCTTTGGAAGACAGAATATGGTAGATAAATGAACATTCAGTTCACGGGTAGCATCTCTGGTGGACATTCCTGGTGTGGTTACATGTGGTCTGAGGTTGTGAGGCCGGTTGGATGTACTGCCAAATTCTCCTAAACGCCTTTGGAAGACAGAATATGGTAGATAAATGAACATTCAGTTCACGGGTAGCATCTCTGGTGGACATTCCTGGTGTGGTTACATGTGGTCTGAGGTTGTGAGGCCGGTTGGATGTACTGCCAAATTATCCTAAACGCCTTTGGAAGACGGAATATGGTAGATAAATGAACATTCAGTTCACGGGTAACATCTCTGGTGGACATTCTTGGTGTGGTTACATGTGGTCTGAGGTTGTGAGGCCGGTGGGATGTACTGCCAAATTCTCTGAAACGCTTTATGGTAGAGAAATGAACATTGAATTCACGGGTAACAGCTCTGATGGACATTCCTGCAGTCAGCATGCAAACTGCACGCTACCTCAAAAATTGCGACACCTGTGACATTGTGCTGTGTGCTAAAACTTCACATTTCAGAGTGGCCTTTTATTGTGGCAGCCTAAGGCACGCTTGATATGCCACACCTGTGAGATGGGATGGATTATCTTGGCAAAGAAGAAATGCTCACTAACACAGATTGAGACACAACGATGTTTGAGAGGTCTTTTGTGTATATAGTCAAAGTTCTCATGAAAAATGGCAGCAAAAACTAAAGTATTTATATATTTTCTTGTATATATTTTAATGTGCTACTTTTTAAAAGTAAATATTACAAAAATAAATTAAAAACAATGAAAGCATTTTATGAATTACTTCATTTAATTTGATACATAAAAATGTGTGTTATCATAAAGTATATATTTTGTTTCATTTTTGGAGTGATTTAATTATATTGTTTTAATTGAAAAGAAGAAACAAGTAACAGATTAAATTAAATTGTTTTATTTTTAATACATAAAAATGTGTATTGTTACATCATAAATATTTTGCGTTTGTTTTTGAATGATTTAGTTATGTTTAATTATTTGTAATTCATTGCATTTAAAAAAAATGTAATTAAGTGTTAGTATGTGTTTATTTTTATATAAAAAAAAATCGTAAAAGGATTTTTTAAATAAACAAATTGATATAATTTCACAATTTGTACGTTTTGTGGGTTTATCTGTTATTGATCGCTACATCGCGCTCTCTCCTCGCAACACTTGACTGACCTTATCCCCGCCCCCCGCCGTGCACCCCCCTCCTACCAGCTGAGCAATAATTTGTCATATTTGTTGTCGCCATATGGCGCCACACCGCGGGAAGGCTGGCGGTGTGTGCGTGTGCGCTACAGCGACACACACACGCGAGCTAACTAGTTTTTAACGGCACATTGCTTAGTATTCTAATGTTAGCATGCTAGTTTTATTTGCTAATATTGCAATTTTATTTGCTAATATTGCAATTGTTTTAAACTTATTTTGCAGGTTTAGTTTAGTTTAGTTTATTAAGGTATGCACCTTTAGATCATATATGTTGGTACTTCATGCATGTTGGCGTTAGCATGCTAGCATTTTAGCAAATTTTACAAATGTACATTTCCGAGTCGTAAATTTTGGTACTTGACGCATGCTGAAGTTACCATTTTAGCATGCTAACATTACCATTTAGTTATTTTGGCAGTTATACGCCTCAGTCATTTTTTGCTAACGTTAGCATGTTAGCATGTGTCAAGTACTTCTACTTGTATTTACGATGCCCTCGCTGGAAAATAGTCTGGACCTTAGACCTGGACTTAGTCTTCTCCCGGTGCCACCATTGTCACGTGGTGGTCTTGGGTGTGTGTGCAGGGGCCACCAAGGACATGGGCAAGATGCTGGGCGGCGAGGAGGAGAAGAAGGACCCGGATGCTGCCAAGAAGGAGGAGGAGCGTCAGGAGGCACTGAGGCAGCAGGAGGAGGAGCGGCAGATCAAACACGCTCGCATGGAAGCAGAGAGGGAGAAGGTCCGACAGACCATCAGGGACAAGGTACTGTTGCGATATCATGTACGATACAATCAGTCCTGCAGAGTGTTGACTTGTGTGTGATATCATGTACGATACAAGCAGTCGTGCATAGTGTTTACTTGTGTGTGTGTGATATTATGTGTGATACAAGCAGTCCTGCAGAGTGTTGACTTGTGTGTGATATCATGTACGATACAAGCAGTCGTGCATAGTGTTTACTTGTGTGTGTGTGATATTATGTGTGATACAAGCAGTCCTGCAGAGTGTTGACATGTGTGTGTGTGATATTATGTGCAAAAAAAACAGTCCTGGTGCGTGTTTACTTGTGTGTGATATCATGTGCGATACAAACAGTCCTGCAGAGTGTTTACTCGTGTGTGATATCATGTGCAATACAAGCAGTCCTTTTGCGTGTTTACGTGTGTGTGATATCATGTGCGATACAAGCATTCTTGCAGATGTACTTGTTTGTGATATTATATGCGATACAGGCCGTCTTGCAGCATGTTTACTTGTATGTGATATCATATGCGATACAAGCATACCTACAGAGTGTTTGCATGTGTGTGATATCATGTGCGATACAAGCAGTCCTGCAGCGTGTTTACTTGTGTGTGTGATATCATGTGCGATACAAGCGGTCCTGCAGCGTGTTTACTTGTGTGTGTGATATCATGTGCGATACAAGCGGTCCTGCAGCATGTTTACTTGTGCGTGTGATATCATGTGCGATACAAGCGGTCCTGCAGCGTGTTTACTTGTGTGTGTGATATCATGTGCGATACAAGCGGTCCTGCAACGTGTTTACTTGTGTGTGTGATATCATGTGTGATACAAGCAGTCCTGCAGAGTGTTTACTTGTGTGTGTGATATCATGTGTGATACAAGCGGTCATGTAGAGTGTTTACTTGTGTGTGATATCATGTGTGATACAAGTGGTCCTGCAGTGTGTTTACTTGTGTGTGTGTGATATCATGTGCGATACAAGCAATCCTGCAGCGTGTTTACTTGTGTGTGTGTGTGATATCATGTGCGATACAAACAGTCCTGCAGCGTGTCTACTTGTGTGTGTGATATCATGTGCGATACAAGCGGTCCTGCAGCGTGTTTGCTTGTGTGTGTGATATCATGTGCGATACAAGCGGTCCTGCAACGTGTTTACTTGTGTGTGTGATATGCTGTGTGATACAAGCAGTCCTGCAGAGTGTTTACTTGTGTGTGTGATATCATGTGTGATACAAGCGGTCCTGAAGAGTGTTTACTTGTGTGTGATATCATGTGTGATACAAGCGGTCCTGTAGAGTGTTTACTTGTGTGTGATATCATGTGTGATACAAGTGGTCCTGCAGTGTGTTTACTTGTGTGTGTGTGATATCATGTGTGATACAAGCAGTTCTGCAGCGTGTTTACTTGTGTGTGTGTGATATCATGTGCGATACAAGCAACCCTGCAGCGTGTTTACTTGTGTGTGTGTGATATCATGTGCGATACAAGCGGTCCTGCAGCATGTTTACTTGTGTGTGTGATATCATGTGCGATACAAGCAACCCTGCAGCGTGTTTACTTGTGTGTGTGATATCATGTGCGATACAAGCGGTCCTGCAGCGTGTTTACTTGTGTGTGTGATATCCTGTGTGATACAAGCAGTCCTGCAGAGTGGTTACTTGTGTGTGTGATATCATGTGTGATACAAGCGGTCCTGAAGAGTGTTTACTTGTGTGTGATATCATGTGTGATACAAGCGGTCCTGTAGAGTGTTTACTTGTGTGTGATATCATGTGTGATACAAGTGGTCCTGCAGTGTGTTTACTTGTGTGTGTGTGATATCATGTGTGATACAAGCAGTTCTGCAGCGTGTTTACTTGTGTGTGTGTGATATCATGTGCGATACAAGCAACCCTGCAGCGTGTTTACTTGTGTGTGTGTGATATCATGTGCGATACAAGCGGTCCTGCAGCATGTTTACTTGTGTGTGTGATATCATGTGCGATACAAGCAACCCTGCAGCGTGTTTACTTGTGTGTGTGATATCATGTGCGATACAAGCGGTCCTGCAGTGTGTTTACTTGTGTGTGTGATATCCTGTGTGATACAAGCAGTCCTGCAGAGTGGTTACTTGTGTGTGTGATATCATGTGTGATACAAGCGGTCCTGAAGAGTGTTTACTTGTGTGTGATATCATGTGTGATACAAGCGGTCCTGTAGAGTGTTTACTTGTGTGTGATATCATGTGTGATACAAGCGGTCCTGCAGTGTGTTTACTTGTGTGTGTGTGATATCATGTGTGATACAAGCAGTTCTGCAGCGTGTTTACTTGTGTGTGTGTGATATAATGTGCGATACAAGCAATCCTGCAGCGTGTTTACTTGTGTGTGTGTGATATCATGTGCGATACAAACAGTCCTGCAGCGTGTTTACTTGTGTGTGTGATATCATGTGCGATACAAGAGGCCCTGCAGCTTGATTACCTGTGTGTGTGATATCATGTGCGATACAAGCGGTCCTGCAGAGTGTTTACTTGTGTGTGATATCATGTGCGATACAAGCGGTCCTGCAGAGTGTTTACTTGTGTGTGATATCATATGCGATGCAAGCATACCCACAGAGTGTTTACATGTGTGTGATATTATGTGCGATACAAGCAGTCCTGCAGAGTGTTTACTTGTGTGTGATATCATGTGTAGGGATGATGTTTGATAAGAAATTATCAAGTTCGAGCCCATTATCGAATCCTCTTATCGAACCGATTCCTTATCGATTCTCTTATCAATTCCAGATAGGTTGTTTTATATGGAAAAAAACAATATTTGGTTTAACAAAAGCTCACTTTTATTTTATAGAAAAAAATAAAATAAAATTTGACTGTTACCCCCCCCTAAAAAAAAATAATTAAAAAAAATTGACTGTTTTTACCCAAAGTATATTAAGTGGGATTTTTCAGAAAATAAATATATACAGTAACACAAAAACAAGCTGTCTCTGTGATCACTATAGGTGTATAGATAATAATATAATGTTAAATAAAATCAGTCCCTTGGGCACAAAACTGAAAATAATACAGCTCTCCAAAAAGTGCACTTCTGCTGCTATTGGAACATACTAACTCCACACACTATGACACTAAGAACACCACAGTCACCAATCAACAATTCTTCCCCACTTACATGAGAGTGAAGCCTGGCAATAATTGCATATTGCCTGTTCTGCCCTCACCATACGTGTTGAGGTTATACAGCTTGGCACACAGCTAACAAACAATCCAAGACGTCTAATAAAGTTCCAAAGCAGATTAATCTATTTAGGCTCTTTATTGTTGTTGATCTTGCTTTGTCTTTTCCTATCTTTACTTTTGTCTTGCACTGGATTTTTTAAAACTGAAATACACACAATGAGCTATGTGATTCAATGAACATACTGAAATGTAATACACAATATGTAAATATTAGCTTCACACAAATATACAGTACTATCATCAAACAAATACTTCTGAGTGTTGAAACTATTTTGATGGTGGGAATACACGACTGGCAGCCATTTGAAGTCCTCAAAACATCCATTGAAACAGTGCACAAAAATCGTTTTTCAATAAACATCTTAGTTTGAAATGTAACCACTTCCCACCTTAATATTGACTTACATAAACAAGTTAAACAGTTTACTTACAGACTGATCTTTTCCAAGGCTTGTAAGAGCTAACACAACTTGTCTACTTCTCAATTGTCTCATGAACTGAACTGACGTCGCCAACCCGGAAGTGCCCAAACTAATGACGCATAGTATTTTCATATCGCCACAAGGTGTCAGTAAGAGTCTACAATCAAATGGGCATAACATTGCCGTCCCACAGGGCATTTCCTGTGGGAAGGGATTCGTTTTCAGGGATTGGAATAAAGAACCAACTCTTTTTCTTTACTATAGTGGCCTCGAAAACGGGAACCGGTCCTCACAAAGGGATTCGAGTCCATGGAATCGGTTCTTTTCTTATCGAACAACCGGGAGAACCGGTTCCGAACATCATCCCTAATCATGTGTGATACAAGCAGTCCTGCAGTGTGTTTACCTGTGTGTGTGTGTGTGATATCCTGTGCGATACAAGCAGTCCTGCAGCGTGTTTACTTGTGTGTGATATCACGTGCGATACAAGCGGCCCTGCAGCTTGTTTACTTGTGTGTGTGATATCACGTGCGATACAAGCGGTCCTGCAGTGTGTTTACTTGTGTGTGTGTGAGATATCCTGTGCGATACAAGCAGTCCTGCAGAGTGTTTACTTGTGTGTGATATCATGTGCGATACAAGCGGTCCTGCAGAGTGTTTACTTGTGTGTGATATCATATGCGATGCAAGCATACCTACAGAGTGTTTACATGTGTGTGATATCATGTTTGATACAAGCGGTCCTGCAGTGTGTTTACTTGTGTGTGTGTGTGTGTGTGTGTGTGTGTGTGTGTGTGTGTGTGTGTGTGTGTGTGTGTGTGTGTGTGTGTGTGTGTGTGTGTGTGTGTGTGTGTGTGTGTGTGTGTGTGTGTGTGATATCCTGTGCGATACAAGCAGTCCTGCAGCATGTTTACTTGTGTGTGGTATCATGTGCGATACAAGCAGTCCTGCAGCGTTTTTACTTGTGTGTGTGATATCATGTGCGATACAAGCAGTCCTGCAGCGTGTTTACTTGTGTGTGTGATATCATGTGCGATACAAGCGGTCCTGCAGTGTGTTTACTTGTGTATGTGTGTGATATCCTGTGTGATACAAGCAGTCCTGCAGCGTGTTTACTTGTGTGTGATATCATGTGCGATACAAGCAGTCCTGCAGAGTGTTTACTTGTGTGTGATATCATATGCGATGCAAGCATACCTACAGAGTGTTTACATGTGTGTGATATCATGTTTGATACAAGCGGTCCTGCAGTGTGTTTACTTGTGTGTGTGTGTGTGAGATATCCTGTGCGATACAAGCAGTCCTGCAGAGTGTTTACTTGTGTGTGATATCATGTGCGATACAAGCGGTCCTACAGAGTGTTTACTTGTGTGTGATATCATATGCGATGCAAGCATACCTACAGAGTGTTTACATGTGTGTGATATCATGTTTGATACAAGCGGTCCTGCAGTGTGTTTACTTGTGTGTGTGATATCATGTGCGATACAAGCGGTCCTGCAGCGTGTTTACTTGTGTGTGTGATATCATGTGCGATACAAGCAGTCCTGCAGCGTGTTTACTTGTGTGTGTGATATCATGTGCGATACAAGCGGTCCTGCAGTGTGTTTACTTGTGTATGTGTGTGATATCCTGTGTGATACAAGCAGTCCTGCAGCGTGTTTACTTGTGTGTGATATCATGTGCGATACAAGCAGTCCTGCAGAGTGTTTACTTGTGTGTGATATCATATGCGATGCAAGCATACCTACAGAGTGTTTACATGTGTGTGATATCATGTTTGATACAAGCGGTCCTGCAGTGTGTTTACTTGTGTGTGTGTGTGTGAGATATCCTGTGCGATACAAGCAGTCCTGCAGAGTGTTTACTTGTGTGTGATATCATGTGCGATACAAGCGGTCCTACAGAGTGTTTACTTGTGTGTGATATCATATGCGATGCAAGCATACCTACAGAGTGTTTACATGTGTGTGATATCATGTTTGATACAAGCGGTCCTGCAGTGTGTTTACTTGTGTGTGTGTGTGAGATATCCTGTGCGATACAAGCAGTCCTGCAGAGTGTTTACTTGTGTGTGATATCATGTGCGATACAAGCAGTCCTGCAGCGTGTCTACTTGTGTTTGATAACAGGTGCGACACAAGCACACAATTTATTCTATTTTACTAAAGTCATTTACAAAAAGTAAACATGCTAGGCTATAGGGTACTAGGAGCAGCTACACAACAGCTAAGCACACACTAGCACACCAGCTATACATAGGTAATAATTATTGAACATTAAAAGGTGACATAAACAAGTATTATATCATTATAGGTACATATTACTCACACATACAAAGTCTCCAAGGCAGAATTAGAAAGTAACTAACGTGTCCGCATCATTCAACGTACTAGGTCATGACACGGTTCAAAGCTGCCATCTTTGTCTGTTCAAAATCTAATCAACTAATCAAGCACTTCCTGTTTGCCATGCAGTACGGCCTGAAGAAGAAGGAGGAGAAGGAGGCGGAGGAGAAGGCGGCCATGGAGCAGGCGTGCCCAGGCTCGCTGACGCGGCCCAAGAAGGCCATCCCGCCCGGCTGCGGAGACGACGACCAGGACGAGGAGGAGAGCATCCTGGACACGGTGCTCAAGTTCCTGCCGGGCCCCCTGCAGGACATGTTCAAAAAGTAAACACGTACCAGGGGGTGGGGCATCTTCACTTAAGTGGACTTTTGGGGGCGGAGTCTGGATGGATGTCCAGAGGCTTCACACTGCCTTTTTTTGTTATTGTACTAACCACGTGATATTCCTCTCTTCTGATTGGCCGGCCGTCATCTGTTGCTAGGCAGAAGTTCAAAGCGTTCAGTACGTAGACAATCAATGCAAACATGGAGGGGGCGGGGCTTAGCGTCTTGGTTCTTGAGGTCAAAGTGGTCCCCAGCGAGACCAAAGACTACTTGTGTTGTTCTGTTGGACGCCACCACTAAGATGGTGGACGCCACCACTAAGCCATACTTTTGCAATAATTTCTTTGTTTTGTCTTCTTGTCATAATGGCGTCTGTCTCCAACGTTTTTTTACATTTTTGGTTAGCATCATGCTAACGTGTCTAAGTGGCATCTATCCATAACGTTTCAACATTTTTGGTTAGCATCACGCTGACATGTCATAATGGCGCCCGTCTCCAACGTCTTTTACATTTTTGGTTAGCATCATGCTAATGTGTCTACGTGGCATCTATCCATAATGTTTCAACATTTTTGGTTAGCATCATGCTAACATGTCATAATGGCGTCTGTCTCCAACGTATTTTACATTTTTTGTTAGCATCGTGCTAACGTGTCTAAGTGGCATCTATCCATAACGTTTCAAAATTTTTGGTGAGCATCATGCCAACGTGTCTAAGTGGCATCTATCCATAACGTTTGGACATTTTTGGTTAGCATCACGCTAACATGTCCTAATGGCGTCCGTCTCCAACGTTTTTTGCATTTTTGGTTAGCATCATGCTAACGTGTCTAAGTGGCATCCATCCATAACGTTTCAACATTTTTGGTGAGCATCATGCTAACTTGTCTAAGTGGCATGTATCCATAACGTTTCAACATTTTTGGTGAGCATCATGCTAACACGTCTCAGTGGCATGTATCCATAACGTTTCAACATTTTTGGTGAGCATCATGCTAACGTGTCTAAGTGGCATGTATCCATAACGTTTCAACATTTTTGGTGAGCATCATGCTAACGTGTCTAAGTGGCATGTATCCATAACGTTTCAACATTTTTGGTGAGCATCATGCTAACACGTCTCAGTGGCGTTCGTCCACAACGTTTGGACATTGTTGGTTAGCATCACGCAAACATGTCATAATGGCGTCTGTCTCCAACGTTTTTTACATTTTTGGTTAGCATCATGCTAACGTGTCTGAGTGGCATCTATCCATAACATTTCAAAATTTTTGGTGAGCATCATGCCAACGTGTCTAAGTGGCATCTATCCATAACGTTTCAACATTTTTGGTGAGCATCATGCTAACACGTTTAAGTGGCGTCCGTCCATAACGTTTGGACATTTTTGGTTAGCATCACGCTAACATGTCCTAATGGCGTCCGTCTCCAACGTTTTTTAAATTTTTTTTTAGCATCATGCTAACGTGTCTAAGTGGCATCTATCCATAACGTTTCAACATTTTTGGTGAGCATCATGCTAATGTGTCTAAGTGGCATGTATCCATAACGTTTCAACATTTTTGGTGGGCATCATGCTAACACGTCTCAGTGGCGTCCGTCCATAACGTTTGGACATTTTTGGTTAGCATCTCGCTAACATGTCCTAATGGCGTCCGTCTCCAACGTTTTTTACATTTTTCATGAGCATCATGCTAATGTGTCTAAGTGGCATCTATCCATAACGTTTCAACATTTTTGGTGAGCATCATGCTAACACGTCTCAGTGGCGTTCGTCCATAACGTTTGGACATTTTTGGTTAGCATCACGCAAACATGTCATAATGGCGTCTGTCTCCAACGTTTTTTACATTTTTGGTTAGCATCATGCTAACGTGTCTAAGTGGCATCTATCCATAACGTTTCAACATTTTTGGTGAGCATCATGCTAACACGTCTCAGTGGCGTTCGTCCATAATGTTTCAACATTTTTGGTGAGCATCATGCTAACACGTCTCAGTGGCGTCCGTCCATAACGTTTGGACATTTTTGGTTAGCATCACGCTAACATGTCCTAATGGCGTCCGTCTCCAACGTTTTTTAAATTTTTTGTTAGCATCATGCTAACGTGTCTGAGTGGCATCTATCCATAACGTTTCAAAATGTTTGGTGAGCATCATGCCAACGTGTCTAAGTGGCATCTATCCATAACGTTTCAACATTTTTGGTGAGCATCATGCGAACACGTCTCAGTGGCGTCCGTCCATAACGTTTGGACATTTTTGGTGAGCATCATGCTAACGTGTCTAAGTGGCATGTATCCATAACGTTTCAACATTTTTGGTGAGCATCATGCTAACGTGTCTAAGTGGCATGTATCCATAACATTTCAACATTTTTGGTGAGCATCATGCAAACACGTCTCAGTGGCGCCCGTCCATAACGTTTGGACATTTTTGGTTAGCATCTCGCTAACATGTCCTAATGGCGTCCGTCTCCAACGTTTTTTACATTTTTCGTTAGCATCATGCTAACGTGTTTAAGTGGCATCTATCCATTACGTTTCAACATTTTTGGTGAGCATCATGCTAACACGTCTCAGTGGCGTTCGTCCATAACGTTTGGACATTTTTGGTTAGCATCACGCAAACATGTCATAATAGCGTCTGTCTCCAACGTTTTTTTACATTTTTGGTTAGCATCATGCTAACGTGTCTAAGTGGCATCTATCCATAACGTTTCAACATTTTTGGTGAGCATCATGCTAACACGTCTCAGTGGCGTTCGTCCATAACGTTTGGACATTTTTGGTTAGCATCACGCAAACATGTCATAATGGCGTCTGTCTCCAACGTTTTTTACATTTTTGGTTAGCATCATGCTAACGTGTCTAAGTGGCATCTATCCATAACGTTTCAACATTTTTGGTGAGCATCATGCTAACACGTCTCAGTGGCGTTCGTCCATAATGTTTCAACATTTTTGGTGAGCATCATGCTAACACGTCTCAGTGGCGTCCGTCCATAACGTTTGGACATTTTTGGTTAGCATCTCACTAACATGTCCTAATGGCGTCCGTCTCCAACGTTTTTTAAATTTTTTGTTAGCATCATGCTAACGTGTCTGAGTGGCATCTATCCATAACGTTTCAAAATGTTTGGTGAGCATCATGCCAACGTGTCTAAGTGGCATCTATCCATAACGTTTCAACATTTTTGGTGAGCATCATGCGAACACGTCTCAGTGGCGTCCGTCCATAACGTTTGGACATTTTTGGTGAGCATCATGCTAACGTGTCTAAGTGGCATGTATCCATAACATTTCAACATTTTTGGTGAGCATCATGCTAACGTGTCTAAGTGGCATGTACCCATAACATTTCAACATTTTTGGTGAGCATCATGCTAACACGTCTCAGTGGCGCCCGTCCATAACGTTTGGACATTTTTGGTTAGCATCTCGCTAACATGTCCTAATGGCGTCCGTCTCCAACGTTTTTTACATTTTTCGTTAGCATCATGCTAACGTGTTTAAGTGGCATCTATCCATTACGTTTCAACATTTTTGGTGAGCATCATGCTAACGTGTCTAAGTGGCATGTATCCATAACATTTCAACATTTTTGGTGAGCATCATGCTAACGTGTCTAAGTGGCATGTACCCATAACATTTCAACATTTTTGGTGAGCATCATGCTAACACGTCTCAGTGGCGCCCGTCCATAACGTTTGGACATTTTTGGTTAGCATCTCGCTAACATGTCCTAATGGCGTCCGTCTCCAACGTTTTTTACATTTTTCGTTAGCATCATGCTAACGTGTTTAAGTGGCATCTATCCATTACGTTTCAACATTTTTGGTGAGCATCATGCTAACACGTCTCAGTGGCGTTCGTCCATAACGTTTGAACATTTTTGGTTAGCATCACGCAAACATGTCATAATAGCGTCTGTCTCCAACGTTTTTTACATTTTTGGTTAGCATCATGCTAACATGTCTCAATGGCGTCTGTCCATAACACAAACTGTAAACTATTAGCTCCTCATTCTAATGGCTAGACTAGCATCATGAAAATCCACTTCGATGCTTCAGAAAACAATTCATTGTTTTCGCCTCTTGCTGTGTCTCACGTGGAACACTTCCGTCAGTACACTTCAACAAGTGCACTTAGTCTGCACACTGTGTACTTACCTCCCAAGGGTGCCAAGTAGTGCTGTCCTAAAATGTCAAACATTCCTTTACTTCTTCTCCTTTTTTAATGGCGACTTGCAACCACTGGAGTTAGCCCCGCCCCTTCATGGAGCGCTACTATTTTGAGTGCACTCACTTCCGCACTGAGAAGTAGAGAAGTGACCCCGCGGACACACAGCACTTGTTTGGTGTGCTAAGGTCACATGTTTGTCTTTGTGTCCTCCTATTGGCTGCTGAGTGTGTGTGTGTGTGTGTGTGTTCTTGTATTTGTACCCTTGTTGAGACATGAAGAAGGAAAAGCATCTTCCATATGAGGAGGTGTGAACAAGTGATGACATAAATCATGGTCCCAATAACATTGCATCTAATAGACAATGTCTCATTTGTGGCGACATCTATCAACATGAGTGTGGTACCAAAAAGGAGGGATTGTTCACATTGACTGTGTGTCGCTTTTAAAAGTGCTCCCCCTCTGGTCAACATATGAAATAACAAGTGTGTGTAAGAAATTGCAATGCGCCCCCTTTGGCCAAAATGTATTTAAAAAAAATAAAATAAATATGTATAGAGAGACATACTGTAATAACTTGAAGTAAATAATGAAGATTAAAAAACAATTAGCAACCAAAAAATTAAAAAAGTAAAAATAACTATGACTTTTTAATGCAAAATGGTGACATTTGTCATGTAAAACTCTGACTTTTATCACACTGTTGACAATTTTTTTGTTGTTCTTGTAAAAAAGTGACATTTTTGGAGTAAAACGATGACTTTTGTCATCATTTTGCCAAGTAAAATTCTGATTAGTATTATAACATTACCAAAATGTTAAAGTTTGCTTATAAAATTGTGACTTTTGTCGAGTAAAATGACGACTCTTTTCATAAAATTGCCAAAATGTTAAGCTTTTCTTGTAAAATTGCGACTGTAATCGAGTACAATTCCAACTTTTATTACAAAATTGTTCAGTTTTTCTTGTACAATTTTGACTCCCTCTGGCCAACATATGAAATAACAAGTGTGTGAGAAATTGAAATGCACCCCCTTTGGCCAAAATTAATTATCCATTCATGCATCCATTTTCTACCACTTGTCCCATTCAAAAAAATAAATATGAGACATACTGTAATACCTAATGAAGATTAAAAACCAAACTTTTTTTTTTATTAACTAAAAGCAGTCTTTTTCTCACAATGTGTCGACTTTTTTCTTATAAAATCGAGAACAATTTCTCATAATCTTTCTGTTTCTGTAATATTGCAATATTTTCTCGTAAAATTATGAGTTTTTTATGTAAAATTATGACTTTTTAATGCAAAATGGTGACATTTGTCATGTAAAACTCTGACTTTTATCACACTGTTGACAATTTTTTTGTTGTTCTTGTAAAAAAGTGACATTTTTGGAGTAAAACGATGACTTTTGTCATCATTTTGCCAAGTAAAATTCTGATTAGTATTATAATATTACCAAAATGTTAAAGTTTGCTTATAAAATTCTGACTTTTGTCGAGTAAAATGACGACTCTTTTCATAAAATTGCCAAAATGTTAAGTTTTTCTTGTAAAATTGCGACTGTAATCGAGTACAATTCCAACTTTTATTACAGAATTGTTCAGTTTTTCTTGTAAAATTTTGACTCCCTCTGGCCAACATATGAAATAACAAGTGTGTGAGAACTTGAAATGCACCCCCTTTGGCCAAAATTAATTATCCATTCATGCATCCATTTTCTACCACTTGTCCCATTCAAAAAAATAAAATTAATAAATATGAGACATACTGTAATACCTAATGAAGATTAAAAACCAAACTTTTTTTTTTATTAACTAGAAGCAGTCTTTTTCTCACAATGTGTCGACTTTTTTCTTGTAAAATCGAGAACAATTTCTCATATTCTTTCTGTTTCTGTAATATTGCAACATTTTCTCGTAAAATTATGAGTTTTTTATGTAAAATTATGACTTTTTAATGCAAAATGGTGACATTTGTCATGTAAAACTCTGACTTTTATCACACTATTGCCAATTTTTTTGTTGTTCTTGTAAAAAAGTGACATTTTTGGAGTAAAACGATGACTTTTGTCATCATTTTGCCAAGTAAAATTCTGATTAGTATTATAATATTACCAAAATGTTAAAGTTTGCTTATAAAATTGTGACTTTTGTCGAGTAAAATGACGACTCTTTTCATAAAATTGCCAAAATGTTAAGCTTTTCTTGTAAAATTGCGACTGTAATCGAGTACAATTCCAACTTTTATTACAGAATTGTTCAGTTTTTCTTGTACCATTTTGACTCCCTCTGGCCAACATATGAAATAACAAGTGTGTGAGAAATTGAAATGCACCCCCTTTGGCCAAAATGAATTATCCATTCATGCATCCATTTTCTACCACTTGTCCCATTCAAAAAAATAAAATAAATAAATATGAGACATACTGTAATACCTAATGAAGATTAAAAACCAAACTTTTTTTTTTATTAACTAAGTCACAATGTGTCGACTTTTTTCTTATAAAATCGAGAACAATTTATCATATTCTTTCTGTTTCTGTAATATTGCAATTTTTTTTTTTTTAAATTACGACTCTTAAGTAAAATTATGACTTTTTAATGCAAAATGGTGACATTTTGTCATGTAAAACTCTGACTTTTATCACAATATTGCCTTTTTTTGTTGTTCTTGTAAAAAAAGTGACATTTTTTGCCAAGTAAAATTCAGATTATTATTATAATATTGCCAAAATGTTAAAGTGTTGTTATAAAATTGTGACTTTTGTCGAGTAAAATTACGACTCTTTTCATAAAATTGGTAACATTTCAAGCTTTTCAAGTAAAATTGCGACTGTTATTGAGTAAAATTCCAACTTTCACCATAATATTGCACAAATGTTCAGTTTTTCTTGCAAAATTTTGACTTGCGTTGAGTAAAATGACGACTTTTATTATAATACTGCCAACATTCTAAGTTTTTCTTGTGAAATTCCAACTCATTTTTCACAACAAGCTTTTTTATATTTGCATAGTATGTATATATTATTCATGTTGTAAATACATATCTTTAGATATCTGGAAAGGCTGGTCCTAAAAAGGGAGGCATTTTTCTCAGGTCTCAAGAAGGTAACAAATACAAGAGTGTGTGTGTGTGCGTGTGTGTGTGCGTGTATTCGAGGCGCCGTGTGACGCTTGCCTTTAAAAAGGGCTAATCTGTGTTTTGTGTTGTCTGCACGCAACGTCGTCCCTCTCTTGAAATGCTTTTATTCTGAAGGAGTGGCACTTCCGTTTCCTTGGAGCCGGAAAATGAAGAATGTGTCAAAAGCGTCACATACATTCCAAACATCTTTATTCCAAAAAAATGAAACGCCTCTCAATCAAAGGACTGTCTTGTATTTTCATCATGTTTATTCTCTTTGAAGTTACAAAGGAAAGCGTTTTTGAAGCTATTGAAACTGTTTTTCCCCTTCAGGTTGAGAAAAATGTCAGACACACACACAAAAAAAAATCCTTGTTTGCATGTCATGTTCTTGGGAAAGTGTCTCATCAAACATTAAAGATTGTTTAGTAATCTACATTTTTTGGTTTCATTTTGCTCACTATATCGTGAGCGTGACGTGTGTGTTATTGTTCATTCATCTTTTCGTTTACCTTTCAGCAATTAGCAGGTCGAACAGCGCTCTCAACTGGCTGCACAGGAGCACTACAAGGCGGCAACATTGTGTCTGATAATATCACCATTTTTCCTGCAATTTGGCATTATTGATCGACCAGAAGGTGGAACTATTTGCAATTTGTTTGTTTTTGTCCGTGTCACTCAACGATCGGTCCCCCCCCCCCCCCCCTCTCGGTGAGCTGTGGAGTCCCCCAAGGCAGTATATTGGGACCTTTACTGTTCCTAATATACATAAACGACATGTCATCGGCATGTGACTGTGAATTGTTTTTGTTTGCGGATGACTCTGCCCTGCTGGTATCCGGCAAGGACAAGTCACAGGTGGAGAAAATCCTCAGTGCTGAGCTCTGTAGAACTTGCACCTGGCTCGCTGACAACAAGCTATCCATACACTTGGGTAAAACAGAATCCATCCTGTTTGGGTCCCACATCAACCTCAAGAAAGTCAATGACTTCACCATAAAAGTGGGTGACATTGTTATCACCAGGAAAGACGAGGTCACCTACCTAGGTTCCATTCTAGAGGCTAACCTTTCCTGTGATAAAATGGCAACCAAGGTAATCAGAAAGGTTAACCAACGAACGAGATTTCTCGACAGAATCTCCTCTCTGGTCAACAAAAGCACCTTGAGGATTCTGGCGGGAACTCTCGTTCAACCCTTTTTCCATTACGCATGCACCTCCTGGTACCCTAGCACCTCCAAAACCCTCAAATCTAAACTCCAAACATCTCAGAACAAGCTAGTCAGGTTACTTCTAGACCTCCACCCCAGATCCCACCTCACTCCTACCCACTTCTCTAAAGTGGGCTGGCTCAAGGTGGAGGACAGAGTTAAACAACTTGCACTGAGCCTAGTCTATAAAATCCGCTACACCTCCCTGATACCGAAGTACATGTCAAACTACTTCCTTAACGTAAATGACCGCCATAACCACAACACCAGGGGGTGCTCCACTAACCACGTTAAACACAGATTCCGAACTAACAAAGGTCTTAACTCATTCTCTTTCTATGCCACATCAATGTGGAATGCGCTCCCAACAGGTATAAAAGAAAGGGCATCTCTATCCTCCTTCAAAACCGCAATAAAAGTTCACTTCCAGGCAGTTACAACCCTAAACTAACACCCTCCCCGGATTGCTAATAATCAAATGTAAACAATCAAATGCAGATACTTTTTCTTATGCCTTCTGATCTCTCTCTCTCTCGCTCTCTCTCTCTCTCTCTCTCTCTCTCTGTCTCTCTCCCTCGCTCTCTATGTCCACTACTTGCTGTCCATATCCTTATGTATGTCGCTTTGGATAAAAGCGTCTGCCAAATGCTTAAACATAAACATATGTAAACACCTGAAAGTCTTTATGTCAGGTTCAAACATCGATGACATCTATTAAACAAGACAAGAAGCAAAGAATCAAACAGAGACCGAATTAAATTTGGACTCAATTGAGGAGAGACGCCGTCTTACAGTGTCACCCATGCTCTGGTGAAAGATTGTACGCCACCTCTTTTTATTTGGATTTTCCCTGTTTACATAACAACATCTGTTTCTAAAGGAACGGGGAGTATGTAAACAGTCATTGTTTTCGGTCACATGAACACAAAAGAAAAAGATGCCTCGGGCTTGGGCTGGTCCTGGATTCAGCTTGAGCAGGTCTTCGATGACAATAGATAACCCCCTCCCGTCTCCTCCCATCGTACACAATGGAATTTTCCAAGCCTTTGCTTGGTGCAGCAAAGACAGCCTCTTGTCTATTCAGTGGGAACTCAGAACGGAAAGCTTTTTGATCATTTACATACCATTTTTCTGACACTTTATATCAGCTAAAACCACCAATCTGTTTCACTGGATTCAGAATAAAACCAAATTCTGTCTTACCCAACAATGTTAGTATTTGAATATTGTTACTTGAAGACTTATTCCTGGTTACAATTATACTTTTTAGAAAGTATTGTCTTATACTTTGCCTAAAATGAGAATGCATCATAATCAGTGGCGACTGGTGAATTTTGTTGTAGGTGGGGCTGAAAGTTTGTAAACCAAACCCCTGTAGGGGGGTCATCCTCCCCCAGAAGATTTCTCTGTGATTTTCACATACACATGAAGCATTCTGGTGCATTCGGACAAAATAAAGAAGACAAAATAAAACATTTCATAGGTTTGCAGAGAACTATATACAATATGCACATTGAAGGCATGACAAGTATGACATTTTTAAATGTAATTAATTTCATTGACAAGCAATTCTATTATGGTCATACTCTTGTTTGCTAGCGGCTAGGATTTCAGTACTATCCCAAAATATAACCAATAGTACGTTAATGTTAAATCTTACTTGTGAAAAGTAATCCCCCGATTCCTATTTTCAACAGTCCGCTCATTTGAGCAGGAAAAGGCTGAACACCATCTTTGTTTTCTACCTGTCAACTGTCAGTTCAGCATCTTTGTTTTCTACCTGTCAACTGTCAGTTTAGCATCTTTGTTTTCTACATGTCAACTGTCAGTTTAACATCTTTGTTTTCTACATGTCAACTGTCAGTTTAGCATTTTTGTTTTCTTACCTGTAGACTGTCAGTTTAGCATCTTTGTATTCTACCTGTCAACTGTCAGTTTAGCATCTTTGTATTCTACCTGTCAACTGTCAGTTTAGCATCTTTGTTTTCTTACCTGTCAACTGTCAGTTTAGCATCTTTGTTTTCTTACCTGTCAACTGTCAGTTTAGCATCTTTGTATTCTACCTGTCAACTGTCAGTTTAGCATCTTTGTATTCTACCTGTCAACTGTCAGTTTAGCATCTTTGTTTTCTTACCTGTCAACTGTCAGTTTAGCATCTTTGTTTTCTTACCTGTCAACTGTCAGTTTAGCATCTTTGTATTCTACCTGTCAACTGTCAGTTTAGCATCTTTGTTTTCTACCTGTCAACTGTCAGTTTAGCATCTTTGTTTTCTACCTGTCAACTGTCAGTTTAGCATCTTTGTTTTCTACCTGTCAACTGTCAGTTTAGCATCTTTGTTTTCTTACCTGTCAACTGTCAGTTTAGCATCTTTGTATTCTACCTGTCAACTGTCAGTTTAGCATCTTTGTTTTCTACCTGTCAACTGTCAGTTTAGCATTTTTGTTTTCTTACCTGTAGACTGTCAGTTTAGCATCTTTGTATTCTACCTGTCAACTGTCAGTTTAGCATCTTTCTTTTCTACCTGTCAACTGTCAGTTTAGCATCTTTGTTTTCTTACCTGTCAACTGTCAGTTTAGCATCTTTGTTTTCTTACCTGTCAACTGTCAGTTTAGCATCTTTGTATTCTACCTGTCAACTGTCAGTTTAGCATCTTTGATTTCTACCTGTCAACTGTCAGTTTAGCATCTTTGTTTTCTACCTGTCAACTGTCAGTTTAGGCTCCTCATCACCACTTCAAGATGGCGGCCCAATTTCTCGCGTCACAGCAGCCAATGCTGCGTCTACTTATAAGATGTCTATGGGTCCCGGAAGACCCGATGGAATCACGCATGCGCGAAGAAACGTCACTTCCTGGACTCTCAGTGTCGAAAAGTCTAGAATCTAAACCAGATCTAAATAACAGTTGGATTTTTAATAAAGCATTTTTTTTTAAAAACACACAGATCGAAAAGACCAACTAACAATAGTGTCTTTATATTCTAATACCAGAACCGGAAGTATCTGCCCAAGCCAGTCCGCGGCCTTATTTTTTGAAATATCAACTTCCGGTTCCGGTGTCGGATGACGTGAAAACCTCAATTGTGTTTCTGCCGGCTGCCGCTGGTGAGTTTAATTGTTGTTGTATGACATTTATGAAATGATCATTCTAAGTGAGGTGAAACTATCGTACAAATACAATCAGCGTGTTGTTTGGTCACTGAATTTTCCTTGTAGAATGGGATTTGAGGAACAAAAAACACATCTCTTTATTTGAGTTGTATTTATAAATACAACAACATGCAAGGAAACACAAGCTTTTCGTGTAGTAAATTTGGAATCTACATCCAAATAATAGTTGGAATATCTTCTAAAAAAAAAATCACAGATCTAAAAAATCGGACCAAAAACAGAACTTTGTTTTATTTCCTCGGTACAGGAAGTAGCTACAAAACCGGAAGTAGCTACAAAACCAGCCCGCAACTTTGTTTATTTTTAAAAATAGCAACTTCCGGATCTAATGGCGGAATATTATTAATATTTATATATTCATTTTTAGATCTTTTATTTTGTTCGTGACGACTATTGTTTTGTTTTTTTTGTTATATGAAATATAAAATACATTTTTATTTTTATATTGGGTTATTCGACAATAAAAAAAAAAAAGAAGGACGCTTTATTATAAGTCCAAATTGAATTTAAATAAACCAATCTTTTTTGTTTATAAATTCCCTTTTAATGAAGGAAAACAAAATGACCAAAACATACTTTGACTGTCGGTATGTGTTCATATTGATTGACTTGTGCTGATGTTGTTGTTGTAATACAATGCATGGCCACAGGGAGGCACTGTTGGTCCAAGAGTGAACATCTTAGCTTTCTACACTCTGACCAACGACAAAAAGAACTCAACAACAAAAAATGACCGAATACAACAATACTAATAATAATAATGATAATAGTGGAAAATTAAAACATGCGGCGGACATTTTGATATTATATTTTGAAAGCCAATATAATATATATATATTTTAACCTTTAAGGCTCCTCTCACGTTGGGTCCTAGTGACCCAGTTGTGTCTCAGTCATAAAAATGTTAATTATAAGTCATATTAATTATTTTCTTTGAAATTATCTAACGCTTCTGAATCAGCTGCTGGTCTATCTGTCAATACGAGGTAAACATAAACAAATAATATATTTCCCCCCAAAATTTCAAAGTGTAATATTTGATGTGAATTAATTGGAGCCTTAAATATGTCAATAACTTATAACAACACTGATTTGAATTTTTTATTATTTTTTGAGCAATGACGGTTTAAAAAAAAAAAATCCAGGGATAACCAGTTCCACTCATAAAAGTGTTAAAAGTAAAAACCTTTTTTTTTATAAACTTCTAACACTTAAATCTTCATATCTAGCAGCATATTTGAGGTTTTTACTCTTATTTTCTTTCTTTCTTTTTTGTTTGTTTGTTTTAAGCCCTTTTTGTCACAGAAAATTATGTTTTTAATGGCAAAAACACAAAATACGAAGTCATATTTTACTCGAAAAATATTTCAAAGTGTAATATTTGATGTGAAGTAATTGGAGCCTTAAATAGGTCAATAATTCATAAAATTGATTTTAATTCTTTATTTTTTCAGCAAAAAAAATACAAATAAAGGGATAATCTGTAAAATACTCCCACTCATAAAACTGTTAAAATAAATATATTTTTTTTAAATATATATACTTCTAACACTTAAATCTTCAGATCTAGACGCCAATTTTAAGTTTGTATTCTTTTTTTCTTTCCTTTTTTGTTTGTTTTAAGCCCTTTTTGTCACAGAAAATGTTTTTAATGGCATAACACAAAATATTAAGTAACATGTTAGTTTAAAAACATTTAAAAGAGTAATATTTGATGTAAAGTAATTGGAGCCTTAAATATGTCAATTTTTACATTTTTATATATTTTTTTCTTTCCTTTTATTGTTTGTTTTAAGCCTTTTTTGTCACAAAAAAATGTGTTTTCAATGGAAAAAACACGAAATATTAAGTAATATTCACTCTAAAAAAAATTAAAAGCAGTATATTTGATGTGAAGTAATGTGAGCCTTAAATATGTCAATAATTTATAGCAACATTGAGTTTCATTCTATATTATTTTTTGAGCAATAACTGATTTAAAAAAATCCAGGGATGATCAGTAAAAGTATAAAAGTGTTAAAAATATATATATTTTTATATACTTGTAACACTTAAATCTTCAAATTTAGCTGCCAATTTTAAGTTTGTATTCTTTTTTTCTTTCCTTTTTTTTGTTTTAAGCCCTTTGTGTCACAGAAATGTAGTTTTCAATGGCAAAAACACAAAATATTAAGTAACATTTTAGTTTAAAAATATTTAAAAGAGTAATATTTGATGTGAAGTAATTGGAGCCTTAAATACGTCTATTTTAAGTTTTTATATATTTTTTTAATTTCCTTTTTGTGTTTGTTTTAAGCCCTTTTTGTCACCGAAAATCTAGTTTTTACTGGCAAAAACACAAAATATTAAGTAATATTTTAGTAAAAAAATATTTAAAAGAGTAATATTTGATGTGAAGTAATTGGAGCCTTAAATATGTAAATTATAAGTTTCAATAATAATAATTCCTAACATTAATTTTAATTCTGTATTATTTTTGAGCAATGACGGTTTTAAAAAAAATCCAGGGATGATCAGTAAAAGTACAAAAGTGTTAAAAATATCTATATTTTTATATCCTTGTAACACTTAAATCTTCAGATCTATCTGCCAATATTTAGTTTGTATTCTTTTTTTCTTTCCTTTTTTTGGTTTCAAAGCCCTTTTTGTCAGAAAAAAAATTGTTTTTAATGGCAGAAACACAAAATATTAAGTAATATTTTACTCCAAAAATATTTAAAAGAGTAATATTTGATGTGAAGTAATTGTAGCCTTAAATATGTCAATTATAAGTTTTTATGTATATTTTTTCTTTCCTTTTTTTTGTTTGTTTTAGGCCCTTTGTGTCACAGAAAATGTAGTTTTTAATGGCAAAAACACAAAATATAAAGTAATATTTTAGTTTAAAAATGTTTAAAAGAGTAGTGTTTGATGTGAAGTAATTGGAGCCTTAAATATGTCAATTATTAGTTTTTATATATTTTTTTATTTCCTTTTTTTGTTTGTTTTAAGCCCTTTTTGTCACAGAAAATTTAGTTTTTAATGGCAAAAAGACAAAATATTAAGTAATATTTTAGTTAAAAAATATTTAAAAGAGTAATATTTGATGTGAAGTAATTGGAGCCTTAAATATGTCAATTATAAGTTTTTATATATTTTTTTTAATTTCCTTTTTTTGTTTGTTTTAAGCTCTTTGTGTCACAGAAAATGTAGTTTTTAATGGCAAAAACACAAAATATTAAGTAATATTTTAGTCTAAAAATATTTAAAAGAGTAATATTTGATGTGAAGTAATTGTAGGCTTAAATATGTCAATTATAAGTTTTTATGTATGTTTTTTCTTTCCTTTTTTTGTTTGTTTTAGGCCCTTTGTGTCACAGAAAATGTAGTTTTTAATGGCAAAAACACAAAATATAAAGTAATATTTTAGTTTAAAAATGTTTAAAAGAGTAGTGTTTGATGTGAAGTAATTGGAGCCTTAAATATGTCAATTATTAGTTTTTATATATTTTTTTATTTCCTTTTTTTTGTTTGTTTTAAGCCCTTTTTGTCACAGAAAATTTAGTTTTTAATGGCAAAAAGACAAAATATTAAGTAATATTTTAGTTAAAAAATATTTAAAAGAGTAATATTTGATGTGAAGTAATTGGAGCCTTAAATATGTCAATTATAAGTTTTTATATATATTTTTTTATTTCCTTTTTTTGTTTGTTTTAAGCTCTTTGTGTCACAGAAAATGTAGTTTTTAATGGCAAAAACACAAAATATTAAGTAATATTTTAGTCTAAAAATATTTAAAAGAGTAATATTTGATGTGAAGTAATTGGAGCCTTAAATATGTCAATTATTAGTTTTATAATTTTTTTGTTCTTTCCTTTTTTTTTTGTTTAAGCCCTTTTTGTCACAGAAAATGTTTTTAATGGCAAAAACACAAAATATTAAGTAATATTTTAGTTGAAAAATATTTAAAAGAGTAATATTTGATGTTAAGTAATTGGAGCCTTAAATATGTCAATTTTAAGTTTTAAATATATATTTTTTCCTTTTTTTGTTTGTTTTAAGCCCTTTTTGTCACATAAAATGTTTTTAATGGCAAAAACACATACTATTAAGTAATATTTCACAGAGTAATATTTGATGTGAAGTAATTAGAACCTTAAATAGGTCAATAATTCCTAACATTAATTTTAATTCTGTATTATTTTTTGAGCAATGACGGTTTTAAAAAAAATCCAGGGATGATCAGTAAAAGTATAAAAGTGTTAAAACGATCTATATTTTTATATTCTTGTAACACTTAAATCTTCAGATCTATCTGCCAATATTTAGTTTGTATTCTTTTTTTATTTCCTTTTTTTTGTTTCAAAGCCCTTTTTGTCACAAAAAATGTTGTTTTTAATGGCAGAAACACAAAATATTAAGTAATATTTTACTCCAAAAATATTTAAAAGAGTAATATTTGATGTGGAGTAATTGTAGCCTTAAATATGTCAATTATAAGTTTTTATGTATATTTTTTCTTTCCTTTTTTTGTTTGTTTTAGGCCCTTTGTGTCACAGAAAATGTAGTTTTTAATGGCAAAAACACAAAATATAAAGTGATATTTTAGTTTAAAAATGTTTAAAAGAGTAGTATTTGATGTGAAGTAATTGGAGCCTTAAATATGTCAATTATTAGTTTTTATATATTTTTTTATTTCCTTTTTTGTTTGTTTTAAGCCCTTTATGTCACAGAAAATTTAGTTTTTAATGGCAAAAAGACAAAATATTAAGTAATATGTTAGTTAAAAAATATTTAAAAGAGTAATATTTGATGTGAAGTAATTGGAGCCTTAAATATGTCAATTATAAGTTTTTATATATTTTTTCATTTCCTTTCTTTGTTTGTATTAAGCCCTTTTTGTCACAGAAAATGTTGTTTTTAATGGCAAAGACACAAAATATTAAGTAATATTTTAGTTTAAAAATATTTAAAAGAGTAATATTTGATTTGAAGTAATTGGAGGCGTATATATGTCAATTTTAAGTTTTAAATATATTTTTTTCCTTTTTTTTTTTAAGAAAAAAAAATGTAATGGCAAAAACACGAAATATTAAGTAATATTTCACAGAACAATATTTGATGTGAAGTAATTAGAACCTTAAATAGGTCAATAATTCCTAACATTGATTTAAATGTTGTATTATTTTTGAGTTATGACAGTTTTTAAGAAAAAAAAATGGTATGGCGTGGTACTTTTCTATTAGAGTCAATATTGAAAAATGTTTCTTGTTACATTTCAGCAGTTTGCTCTTTTATTCCACTTGATGTTTTTAATAGTATTTTTAAGATATGTCGTTAAAACATGAACTGTGGGCTACACCGCCCCCTGCTGGACTTGAGCTGCTATTGCTTCTATCAGGCAGGCTCAGATCAATAGGAATATTGATTTTTAGACAGTTTGTTTTGTGAAACACGACTTTATTTCTGCACGACAGACATTTAAAAACCAACACAAACATGAATATTCTTCTTTGCACCTTTGGAATGAACTGGCGGTCAAATTGTTCTTAATATAAGAAAATATTTACACGACATCCTCCTCACACAAACAAAAAAGTGTTGCGTAGCGTGTCAAAATACGTAAACGTGGAAAATGTCCGCACGTTTTGCACCTTGCTAATAATTTCACTCCCGACAATTCAAGTTCTGCCAACATCGACGATAGAGAAACGAGTCGAGCCAGCGAAGCAGCCAGCAGTTAGCTTAGCATGGCTTTAGCTTTAGCGCGAAGCATTGCCGCAATTTAGCTACGTTAGCGTGCTACATTAGCTTGCTATGCTAGCCGTGCTATGTTAGCCTGCGACGCTAGCTTCCTAGCGTCACGGGGAGGAGAGCGCCACTTTGGAGTCTCTGCTCTTCCAAGAAGGTTCTAGAAGCTCCCGAGGAACTGCAAGGAGAGCTCGTAGGCCAGGAACATGGTGGCGCTCATTGGGAAGCCTCGGATGGCGTTGACTGACGCACCGCGGAAGAACACCTGCGCGCACACACACACACACACACACACACACACGTTAATGTTGCATGGAAGCAAGATGGTGACACCTAGCAGTTACAATAATTCATTAGGTAGTAGGTTGAATGACGCGGACACGTTCGTTACTGGATACTTTCTGCAATGCCTTGGAGACTTTGTATATGTAAGTAATATGTAACTATAATTATATGATACTTGTTTACATTGACAAATGCCACCTTTTTATTGTTCAAGGATTATTGCCTACGTCTAGCTTGTGTGCTTAGCTGTTGTGTAGCTGCTAACTCCTGGTTGCCTTTTGAGTGTTCTTGGTTGCCTGTTAAGTATTCGTACTGAAGTGTACTCACTGTAGGGGTGTGAATTTTTGGGCACCTAAAGAATTGATTCGAGTCTAATTCCTGGGATGACGATCCGATTCGGAATCGATTCTCAGAGATTATAATATATTATTGTATACATATATATATTTTTCAATGTTTTTATTATATATAATGTAAATATTTCAAATTATATGTATACTATATATATACATATATTATGTAATTACATAGATTATAATATATTATTGTACATTGTTATTAAATATATATATATATATATATATATATATATATATATATATATATATATATATATATATATATATATATATATATATACACACATATATATATATATATATATGTAATGTGTAATTACATAGATTATAATATATTATTGTACATATTTATTTATTTTTTTTGAATATTTTTCTTGAATATTTATTATATACTTCTATATAACAAATATAGATATATAAAAAAAATACATGTATACTATATATTATATAAATCGATATATCTATATATATATATATATATATATATATATATATATATATATATATATATATATATATATATATATATATATATATATATATATATATATATATATATATATATATATATAATGGATGTTTTTGTGCGCCCTTATTGACAAAAAAAATGTTTAATTTGAGACGAGCATCGTTTTCCCCCCCTTCAGGTCAAAGGTAAAGCAGACGTGAAAACGATGCTTAGAGGAGGACAAGATGAGTGGCCACCAGGGGGCGCCACCTCTCACCTGCACTCCCTCCGTCTTGTAGCTGTGCAGGATGCAGTTGGCCACGCCCCTGTACTTCCTGTGCGGCCCGGCGTCCGCCTGCATGCGGCTCTTCACCACGTCGGAGGGTGTGGCCGTCACCCAGGAAATAGACCCTGGAGACGCAACACAGCGGTTTGTACACTTCCTGTCACATGACATGAGCATGTTCTTAGCATGCTAGCACGCTACATTAGCATGCTAACTTTATTGTGCTAACAGTTAGTATGTTAACATTGGTATTCTTGCATGCAAACATTGGCATACTAACTTTTTTTTTTTTTTGCCGAAGTTGCAGCCAAACACCCCAGAGTATAATACTGTAACTTGGTGACATATGCTAACAGTTAGTATGCTAACATTGGTATTCTAGCATGCTAAAATTAGTATGCTAACTTTTTTTTTTGTTTTTTTTTGTTTTGTTGCTTAAGTTGCAGCCAAACACCCCAGAGTCAAATACTGTAACTTGGTGACATATGCTAACAGTTAGTATGCTAACATTGGTATTCTAGCATGCAAACATTGGCATGCTAACTTTTTTTTTTTTTTTTGCCGAAGTTTCAGCCAAACACCCCAGAGTCAAATACTGTAACTTGGTGACATATGCTAACAGTTAGTATGCTAACATTGGTATTCTAGCATGCTAACATTAGTATGCTAACTTTTTTTTTTTTTTTTTTTTTTTTTTGTTGCTTAAGTTGCAGCCAAACACCCCAGAGTCAAATACTGTAACTTGGTGACATATGCTAACAGTTAGTATGCTAACATTGGTATTCTAGCATGCTAACATTAGCATGCTAACTTTTTTTTTGTTGTTTTTTTTTTTTTGTTGCTTAAGTTGCAGCCAAACACCCCAGAGTCAAATACTATAACTTGGTGACATATGCTAACAGTTAGTATGCTAACATTGGTATTCTAGCATGCTAACATTAGCATGCTAACTTTTTTTTTTGTTTGTTTTTGTTTTTTTTTGTTGCTTAAGTTGCAGCCAAACACCCCAGAGTCAAATACTGTAACTTGGTGACATATGCTAACAGTTAGTATGCTAACATTGGTATTCTAGCATGCTAACATTAGCATGCTAACTTTTTTTTTTGTTTTTTTTGTTTTTTTTGTTGCTTAAGTTGCAGCCAAACACCCCAGAGTCAAATACTGTAACTTGGTGACATATGCTAACAGTTAGTATGCTAACATTGGTATTCTTGCATGCTAACATTAACATGGAAATTAAAAAAAATTAAAAAATTTTTTTATTTGTTTTTGCCTAATTTGCAGCCAAACACCCCAGAGTCAAATACTGTAACTTGGTGACATATGCTAACAGTTACTATGTTAACATTGGTATTCTAGCATGCTAAAATTAGCATGCTAACTTTTTTTTTTTTTTTTTTTGCCGAAGTTGCAGCCAAACACCCCAGAGTCAAATACTGTAACTTGGTGACATATGCTAACAGTTAGTATGCTAACATTGGTATCCTAGCATGCTAACATTAGCATGCTAATTTTTATTTTTTTTTTTGCCGAAGTTGCAGCCAAACACCCCAGAGTCAAATACTGTAACTTGGTGACATATGCTAACAGTTAGTATGCTAAAATTGGTATTGTAGCATGCTAACATTAGCATGCTAATTTTTTTTTTTTTTTTCAAAAGTTGCAGCCAAACACCCCAGAGTCAAATACTGTAACTTGGTGACATATGCTAACAGTTAGTATGCTAAAATTGGTATTGAAGCATGCTAACATTAGCATGCTAATTTTTTTTATTTTTTTTTTCCGAAGCTGCAGCCAAACACCCCAGAGTCAAATACTGTAACTTGGTGACATATGCTAACAGTTAGTATGCTAAAATTGGTATTGTAGCATGCTAACATTAGCATGCTAATTTTTTTTGTTTTTTTGCCAAAGTTGCAGCCAAACACCCCAGAGTCAAATACTGTAACTTGGTGACATATGCTAACAGTTAGTGTGTTAAATTCAGTATTATAGCATACTAACATTAGCATGCTACCTTTTTGGGGGGTTTTTTCAGCAGCCAAACACCCCAGAGTCATATAACTTGGTAGTCAACATTGTTAGCAAGCTAACTTTAGCATGGAAGCGTACTTGGACTTGTTGGCGGTGTGTCAGGGCAGCTTGATTTATGATTGGTAATATTGTAGTACTTATTGTCAGGTGCTAAATGTGTACTTGGTGTAAACCGGATTAATCACTTTCACACCTGGTGTGAACACGACCGGGTCCGAAGTCTTTTTAAAAGAGCGTAGCGGACGTTGTGACCTGAGGTGGCCTCGTGTGGACTACGTGTGTTTAGGCGGTGCAAAGTCTGCTTTGGCGAGCGCTAAAGTAGGCCACGGTCTGCTTCTCGTTTAGAGAAAGTGCCGCCATGTGGTTTTGGTCAAATCGATCCCAGCTGAAGGCGCACGTGAGTGAGTCCACATGTGTCGGCCCCTCATGGGAGACGACGTACAGTCTGCGTGCTTCATACCTGCCAGACCGCCTGCCAACAAAATGGCGCAAGGGTGCGGGTTGGAGGCGGCGTCGGGCCTCAGGAGGTCACAGAAGACGGTGTAAGGCAGGAAGTAGAGGACGTAACCCGGGACGTCCCTGAGCACCATGGCCCCGCCCCCGCGGTACAGCCCCTGGAGGCCCTCGGCCTGCAGGATGCTGCTGATGCAGTGCACGGGGCCCCGGTAGAGCGTCCGGCTGGACGAGTGCGCGACGCGCACCACCATGTTGCTCTCGCCGGAGACGCCACCGGCCAGCTGGAAACTCTCTGCCAATAACAAAACACAACTTTGAGAACTTTCTGAGACTTAAATATCACAATCAATCAATCAATCAATCAATCAATCAATCAATCAATCAATCAATCAATGTTTATTATTATAGCCCTAAATCACAAGTGTCTCAAAGGGCTGCACAAGCCACAACGACATCCTCGGTACAGAGCCCACATAAGTACTATGGCTACCTGGGTACTTTGAGTACCTATGGAGACATGGGTACTATAGTTACTTATGGGTACATGGGTACTGATGGGTTCTTATGGGTACTTATGGGTACTTATGGGTACAAGGGTATTTATGGATACTCATGGGTACCATAGATACCTGAGTACTTATGAGTGGTATGGTTACCTGGGTACTTATAAGTACTATGGTTACCTGGGGCAATGGTTACCTAGGTGATTACCTGGGTACTTATAAGTACTATGATTACTTGTGTACTTATATACACGACCTGGGTACTTATGGGTACTACGGCTACCTGGGCACTTATGGGTACTACGATTACCTGGGTACTTATAAGTACTATGGGTACTTATATGTACTACCTGGTTACTTATGGTTACTATGATTACCTAGGTAATTAAAACTACTACCTGGGTACTTATGGGTACTACAGTTACCTGGGTACTAATGGGCACTGTGGGCACCTGGGTACTTATGGATACCATGGTACCTGGATATTTATGGGTAGTTTGGGTAATTATGGGTACCTATAGAGTCATGGGTACTATAGTTACTTATGGGTTTTTATGGGTACATGGGTACTGATGGGTTATTATGGGTACTTATGGGTACTTATGGGTACAAGGGTATTTATGGATACTCATGGGTACCATAGATACCTGAGTACTTATGAGTGGTATGGTTACCTGGGTACTTATAAGTACTATGGTTACCTGGGGCAATGGTTACCTAGGTGATTACCTGGGTACTTATAAGTACTATGGTTACTTGTGTACTTATATATACGACCTGGGTACTTATGGGTACTACGGCTACCTGGGCACTTATGGGTACTACGATTACCTGGGTACTTATAAGTACTATGGGTACTTATATGTACTACCTGGTTACTTATAGTTACTATGATTACCTAGGTAATTAAAGCTACTACCTGGGTACTTATGGGTACTACAGTTACCTGGGTACTAATGGGCACTGTGGGCACCTGGGTACTTATGGATACCATGGTACCTGGATATTTATGGGTACTTTGGGTAATTATGGGTACCTATAGAGACATGGGTACTATAGTTACTTATGGGTTTTTATGGGTATATGGGTACTGATGGGTTATTATGGGTACTTATGGGTACTTATGGGTACAAGGGTATTTATGGATACTCATGGGTACCATGGATACCCGAGTACTTATGAGTGGTATGGTTACCTGGGTACTTATAAGTACTATGGTTACCTTTGTACTTACATGTACTACATGGGTACTTATGGGTACTACAGTTACCTGGGTACTTATGGGTACTATGGTTACCTGGGTACTTATATCTACTACATGGGTACTTATGGGTACTACAGTTACCTGGGTACTTATGGGTACTATGGTTACCTGGGGGCAATGGCTACCTAGGTATTTATGTTTAGTATGATTACCTGGGTACTTATAAGTACTATGGTTACTTGTGTACTTATATATACGACCTGGGTACTTATGGGTACTACGGCTACCTGGGCACTTATGGGTACTATGGTTACCTGGGTACTTATGAGCGCTATGGTTACCTGAGTACAATGGTTACTACGATTACCTGGGTACTTATAAGTACTATGGGTACTTATGGGTACTTATATGAACTACCTGGTTACTTATGGTTACTATGATTACCTGGGTAATTAAAACTACTATCTGGGTACTTATGGGTACCACAGTTACTTGGGTACTAATGGGCACTGTGGGCACCTGGGTACTTATGGGTACCATGGTACCTGGATATGTATGGGTACTTTGGTTACCTGGGTGTTTATGAGTACTATGGCTACCTGGGTACTTTGGGTAATTATGGGTACCTATAGAGTCATGGGTACTATAGTTACTTATGGGTTTTAATGGGTACTGATGGGTTCTTATGGGTACTTATGGGTACAAGGGTATTTATGGATACTCATGGGTACCATGGATACCCGAGTACTTATGAGTGGTATGGTTACCTGGGTACTTATAAGTACTATGGTTACCTGGGTACTTATATGTACTACATGGGTACTTATGGGTACTACAGTTACCTGGGTACTTATGGGTACTATGGTTACCTGGGGGCAATGGTTACCTAAGTATTTATGTTTAGTATGATTACCTGGGTACTTATAAGTACTATGGTTACTTGTGTACTTATATATACGACCTGGGTACTTATGGGTACTACGGCTACATGGGCACTTATGGGTACTATGGTTACCTGGGTACTTATGAGCGCTATGGTTACCTGAGTACAATGGTTACTACGATTACCTGGGTACTTATAAGTACTATGGGTACTTATATGTACTACCTGGTTACTTATGGTTACTATGATTACCTAGGTAATTAAAACTACTATCTGGGTACTTATGGGTACCACAGTTACTTGGGTACTAATGGGCACTGTGGGCACCTGGGTACTTATGGGTACCATGGTACCTGGATATTTATGGGTACTTTGGTTACCTGGGTGTTTATGAGTACTATGGCTACCTGGGTACTTTGGGTAATTATGGGTACCTATAGAGTCATGGGTACTATAGTTACTTATGGGTTTTTATGGGTACATGGGTACTGATGGGTTCTTATGGGTACTTATGGGTACAAGGGTATTTATGGATACTCATGGGTACCATAGATACCCGAGTACTTATGAGTGGTATGGTTACCTGGGTACTTATAAGTACTATGGTTACCTGGGTACTTATATGTACTACATGGGTACTTATGGGTACTACAGTTACCTGGGTACTTATGGGTACTATGGTTACCTGGGTACTTATATCTACTACATGGGTACTTATGGGTACTACAGTTACCTGGGTACTTATGGGTACTATGGTTACCTGGGGGCAATGGCTACCTAGGTATTTATGTTTAGTATGATTACCTGGGTACTTATAAGTACTATGGTTACTTGTGTACTTATATATACGACCTGGGTACTTATGGGTACTACGGCTACCTGGGCACTTATGGGTACTATGGTTACCTGGGTACTTATGAGCGCTATGGTTACCTGAGTACAATGGTTACTACGATTACCTGGGTACTTATAAGTACTATGGGTACTTATGGGTACTTATATGAACTACCTGGTTACTTATGGTTACTATGATTACCTGGGTAATTAAAACTACTATCTGGGTACTTATGGGTACCACAGTTACTTGGGTACTAATGGGCACTGTGGGCACCTGGGTACTTATGGGTACCATGGTACCTGGATATTTATGGGTACTTTGGTTACCTGGGTGTTTATGAGTACTATGGCTACATGGGTACTTTGGGTAATTATGGGTACCTATAGAGACATGGGTACTATAGTTACTTATGGGTTTTAATGGGTACTGATGGGTTCTTATGGGTACGTATGGGTACAAGGGTATTTATGGATACTCATGGGTACCATGGATACCTGAGTACTTATGAGTGGTATGGTTACTTGGGTACTTATAAGTACTATGGTTACCTGGGTACTTATATGTACTACATGGGTACTTATGGGTACTACAGTTACCTAGGTACTTATGGGTACTATGGTTACCTGGGGGCAATGATTACCTAGGTATTTATGTTTAGTATGATTACCTGGGTACTTATATATACTACCTGGGTACTTATGGGTACTACAGTTACTTGGGTACTAATGGGCACTGTGGGTACCTGGGTCCTTATGGATACCATGGTACCTGGATATTTATGGGTACTTTGGTTACCTGGGTGTTTATGAGTACTATGGCTACCTGGGTACTTTGGGTAATTATGGGTACCTATGGACACATGGGTACTATAATTACTTATGGGTTTTTATGGGTACTGATGGGTACTTATGGGTACAAGGGTATTCATGGATAGTAATGGTTACTTATGGGTACCCTGGGTACCTTGGTAATAATGGGTACTATGGTATGATCCTGCGTTTACTTATGGGTATTTATAGGTACTATGGTTACTATTGTTACTTGTGTACTTATTTGGACTATTGTTAACTGGATACTCGTGGGTACTATGTGTACCCGGGTACTATGGTGACCTGGGTACTTAAATGGTAGTGTGCGTACTGTGGGTACCTGGGTACTTATGGCTACTATGCTGAGTACTTATAAGTACTATGGTTATCTGGGTACTAATTGGTACTATGCTGGGTACTTATAGGTACTATGGTTACCTGGGTATTTATGGGCAGTATGGTGACCTGCCTCATTCCTGTGAGAATCCTGCATGTGACTGAAGCATTAAGGAGTGGAACTATCCAGGACGAACTGCAGTGTGCTCAAACATCTGTGAGCAGATAATACCGCACCATCTCTTTCTCTATCGGACTTATCAGGGTTAGGGTTCGATTGACACTTGATTAACCTTTGACCCGTGACACCTGCGTCGGCCATGACAGTGGGCGGTGAGGTCACGTGATCATTTACCCGTCAGCAGTGGCGTCTGCGTCTGCATCTGCAGCCGGATTTTCACCAGGTCCACGGGGGCGCCCACGCCCACCGACACCAGTCCGGTCAGCATGCTGGCCACGGTCAGGTCCAGCTTGCTGGAGGCGTGGCGCCCGTCGCCATAGCGATACTTGCTGATGGACCTCTGAGCATTACTGAAGAAGCCAAAGACGAGAGAGTTGTAGGCTGCGATGGTGGCCACGGGGAATGACATGCCTTTAAAGAAGCCCGCCACCTGGATCACACACACATGTGCGGACACGCTTGTTACTGGACACGCTTCTGCCTTGGAGACATTGTATGTGTGAGTAATATGCAACTATAATTATATAATACTTGTTTATATTGACACATGTTCAATGATTATTACCTACTGTATGTCTAGCTTGTGTGCTAGTGTGTGCTTAGCCGCTGTGTAGCTGCTCCCAGTAGACTGCTTGTAAATTACTTTAGTAAAATAGAATAAAGTGTGTGTTTATTGGAGGACATTTAGATGTTAACTGACATCTTTGTACAAGTAAACACTCTGCTTGTATCGCACATGATATCACACACAAGTGAACACTCTGCTTGTATTGCACATGATATCACACACAAGTAAACCCTCTGCCTGTATTGCAGATGATATCACACACAAGTAAACACGCTGCAAGACGGCTTGCATCACACATGATATCACACACATGTCAACACTCTGCAGGACTCCTTGTATTGCACATGATATCACACACAAGTAAACACTCTGCAGGACTGCTTGTATCGCACATGATATCACACACAAGTAAACACTATACAGGACTGCTTGTATCGCACATGATATCACACACAGGAAAACACGCTGCAGGACTGCTTGTATCGCACATGATATCACACACAAGTAAACACGCTGCAAGACTGCTTGTATCGCACATAATATAACACATGTCAACACTCTGCAGGACTGCTTGTATCGCACATGATACCACACAACTAAACATGCTGCAGGACCGCTTGTATCGCACATTATATCACACACAAGTAAACACGCTGCAAGACTGCTTGTATCGCACATGATGTAAAACACAAGTAAATATTATACAGGACGGCTTGTATCGCACACGATATCACACACAAGTCAACACTATGCAAGACTGCTTGTATCGCACATGATATCAAACACAAGAAAACACACTGCAGGACTGCTTGTATCGCACATGATATCACACACAAGTAAACACGCTGCAAGACTGCTTGTATCGCACATAATATAACACATGTCAACACTCTGCAGGACTGCTTGTATCGCACATGATACCACACAACTAAACATGCTGCAGGACTGCTTGTATCGCACATGATATCACACACAAGTAAACACGCTGCAAGACTGCTTGTATCGCACATGATATCACACACATGTCAACACTCTGCAGGACTGCTTGTATCGCACATGATATCACACAAGTAAGCACGCTGCAGAACTGATTGTATCGCTCATGATATCACACACAAGTAAACAGGCTGCAAGACTGCTTGTATCGCACATGATGTCAAACACAAGTAAATATTACACAGGACTGCTTGTATCGCACATGATATCACACACAAGTCAACACTATGCAGGACTGCTTGTATCACACATGATATCACACACAAGTAAAACACTCTGCAGGACTGCTTGTTTCACACATGATATCACACACAAGTAAACACTCTGCCGGACTGCTTGTATCGCACATGATATCACACACAAGTAAATAGTATACAGGACTGCTTGTATCGCACATGATATCACACACAAGTCAACACTATGCAGGACTGCTTGTATCGCATATGACATCACACACAAGTAAACACGCTGCAAGACTGCTTGTATCGCACATGATGTCACACACGTGTTAACACTCTGCAGGACTGCTTGTATCGCACATGATATCACACAAGTAAACACTATGTAGGACTGCTTGTATCGCACATGATATCAAACACAAGTAAATATTATATAGGGCTGCTTGTATCGCACATGATATCACACAGACAAGTAAACACTCTGCAGGACTGCTTGTTTCAAACATGATATCGCACACAAGTAAACACTCTGCCGGACTGCTTGTGTCGCACATGATATCACACACAAGTCAACACTCTGCTTGTATCGCACATGTTGTGAGTGAGGAGATGATATTTACCGTCTCCTTCCTGTAGATGCTGAGCATGCAGTGGGTCATGTTCTGGTAACCTTTGCCTGCCTGAAGTCGTGTCTGCATGAACACCACAACACGTCACAGTACTGATATTTCATGTACTTTCTGATATTTTTATTGATACTTTTATCTATTCACCTTCACCGTGTCCAAAGGATGTCCCACCACCACACTGGACGCCCCTGCACACACACACACACGCACACATGACCATATAAGGAAACTAATAATGATATTCATATCACACGACTATATATAAGGAAACTAATAATGATATTCATATCACATGACCATATAAGGAAACTAATAATGATATTCATACCACATGACCATATAAGGAAACTAATAATAATAATAATATTCATATGACATTACATGACCATATAAGCAAACTAATAATTATATACGTGTGACATCACATGACCATATAAGGAAACTAATAATGCTATTCATATCACATGACCATATAAGGAAACTAATAATAATATTCACATGACATTACATGACCATATAAGGAAACTAATAATGCTATACATATGACATCACGTGACCTTATAAGGAAAATAATAATAATAATAATACTCATACCAAATCACATGACCATGTAGAGAAAGTAGTATTAATAATACTTATATGATGTCACATAACCATATAAGGACACTAATAATAATATTCCTAATGACATCACATGACCATGTAAGGAAACTAATAACAATATACATATGACGTCACATCAACATATAAAGAAACAAATAATAATATTCAACTAATAATGATATTCATATCACATGACCATATAAGGAAACTAATAATGATATTCATATCACATGACCATATAAGGGAACTAATAATGCTATTCATATCACATGACTATATAAGGAAACTAATAATGATATTCATTTCACATGACCATATAAGCAAACTAATAATGATATACATATGACATCAGATGACCATATAAGGGAACTAATAATAATATTCACATGTCATCACATGACCATATAAGGAAACTAATAATACTATTCACATGACATTACATGACCATATAAGGAAACTAATAATGGTATACATATGACATCACATGACCTTATGAGGAAAATAATAATAATAATACTCATACCAGATCACATGACCATATATGGAAAGTAGTATTAATAATACTTCTCTGTGAGCGCTTTGAGTATCTAATAATAGAAAAGCGCGATTTAAAATCTAATCCATTATTATTATTATTATTATTATTATTATTATTATTATTATTATTATTATTATTATTATTATAATATGAGATCACATAACCATATAAGGACACTAATAATAATATTACTAATGACATCACATGACCATATAAGGAAACTAATAATAATATACATATGACATCACATCAACATATAAGGAAACAAATAATAATATTAACTTTAATATGACATCACATGACCATATAAGTAAACTAATAAAGATGTTCATATCACATGACCATATAAGGAAACTAATAATGCTATCCATATCACATGACTATATAAGGAAACTAATTATGATATTTATATCATGTGACCATATAAGCAAACTAATAATGATATACATATGACATCACATGACCATATAAGCAAACTAATAATGATATACATATGACATCACATGACCATATAAGCAAACTAATAATGATATACATATGACATCACATGACCATATAAGCAAACTAATAATGATATACATATGACATCACATGACCATATAAGCAAACTAATAATGATATACATATGACATCAGATGACCATAAAAGGGAACTAAAAAATAATATTCACATGACATCAGATGACCATATAAGGAAACTAATAATGATATAAATGTGACATCACATGACCATATAAGGAAAATAATAATGATATACATATGACATTACATGACCTTATAAGGAAAATAATAATAATAATACTCATACCAAATCACATGACCATATATGGAAAGTAGTATTAATAATACTTATATGATGTCACATAACCATATAAGGAAGCTATTAATGCTATTCACATCACATGACCATGAACAAAATGTAAAACAGTGACAAGTCAAAGCAACATTTTAAAACATTTACACATTTTATAGACAACTAACAACTACGGATACACAACTAATGATAAACATCTAATGATACACAATTTATGATACATGTTCAATGATACACAACTAACAATACACAACTCATGATACACAACTAATGATACCTATTTAATGATACACAACTAACAATAATACACAGCTAACAATACACAACTAATGATACCTATTTAATGATACACAACTAACAATACACAACAATACACAACTAATGATACCTATTTAATGATACACAAATAACAATACACAACAAATCATACACAACATATGATACATGTTCAATGATACACAACTAATAATACACAACTAATGATACACAACTAATGCTCCTTCTATAATACAGTTACAATCAAATGTTACAGTCTGCAACAATTATGAAGCACTTCTGAACAGGATACGTGTGTGTGTGTGTGTGTGTGTGTGTGTGTGTGTGTGTGTGTGTGTGTGTGTGTGTGTGTGTGTGTGTGTGTGTGTGTGTGTGTGTGTGTGTGTGTGTGTGTGTGCGTGCGTGCGTGCGTGCGTGTGTGTGTGTGTGTGTGTGTGTGTGTGTGTGTCTGGGGGGATGCCGTGGTCAGAAATAAATTAACAAACAAAAATCAACAAATAACTTTTGAGAACGTTGGGGGTCCTCAGTGCACATACACTCTCACCACAAACACACATACACACACTTGTATATATACACACACACACACACACACACACACACACACACACACACACACACACACACACACTTGCATATACACACACCTGCATGCACAGCCATACAAAAGTATGCATGCACTCAAACCCAAACATGCACACGCACTCTCACTCACATGCACAGACACACACAGCCATACAAACACACACACACCTGCACACACACGCACACACATTGGGAGTGTAGTTGTGCACGCTCACCTCCAATCCATCCAGCCATGAAGTCGTCCAAGTGAAAGTTGTTGACCGCCATCTTTATCTGTGTGTGTTGACAAACACACTCACACACACACACACAGCAGCACGTGCAGACACACACAGTCTTTACTTTGTTGTTCTCAAATGAAAGTGTGCGACTGCCAGGCTGTCCACAAATCTTTGATTGCTGTCTTGTCAGGCCAGCAGCCAATCACATGCTGAGGCCAGCTTCTGTGGGCCAATCACAGCTCATATGCAAATGAGCTAGAACAACAAAATACACAATCTGATGATCGATTATAGACTTTTGGTGTAATCATTTATTATTTTGTACAAATATTACGCTTTTATGTTCTTATTTAATCTTAAATATGTATATTTATGTTCTTGTTTAACCTTAAGTATTACACTTTTGAACGTGTCATGTCCAGCAAATCATGTTGTTGATGATGATGATCGACAATGGAGGTGGAGAGCACGGCGGGGCCAGCCCTGAGCCGCCCCTCTCAAGTCGGCCATAGCAGGACCGCCCAGCATGCGGTCCCCCTGCAGGGACCCAGACGATGGAGATGGAGCACTCAGCAACTGCCTCGCTGGAGCCTACCCCTGAGGAAGGGAAAACAAACAACAACAAATCACAAACACGCCGACACACAAGGCCGCTGCCCCTGCAGCTGGCCACCGCCCCAGCAGCTGGCCACCGCCCCAGCAGCTGCCCGCACCGCAACACCGCGGCATGCCACACGCCACACCGAGGTGCCACAGCAGACACCGCACGGGGACTAGACCCAGAAGGCCCCAAACAAGCCGGGCATCCAAAAGCGAGTGGACGGCGGGTCCCTGGGGACCCAGACACGGTGCCCGGCCGCAACAGCATGAGACACCAATCCCTGTGAGGCAAGCAGGTTAGGAGGGCGATCCAAAAATAATATAAAATATGAATACAATCTAAAAAATACATACATAAGCCGGCAGAGCAGCGATCCAGCCCCTTGAATCCAACGTCTACCGAGAATCGGCCGATCCATCCCCCTCCCACTGATATGGCTGCGCTCCCCCGCAAGGGACAACCCCCAACAAGCCTGCACCCAGACGACAACGGCACGACATCGTGCGCGAAGGTTGGCGCGGCAGAGTGGAGAGGTAGGACCGAGCCGACAACCGACAAGCCAAACAACATGACGACAAACGAAGCCGGCAAGTCAGCCGACTCCAACAACCACTATGCGCATGCGCCACCACGGACAACAATAGCAACCACCCCCTCGCACCGGACTCAGCAGGGTAGAACGCCCGTACCACAAACAAACGGCAGCAAAGAGAACCACTGCAAAACCCCCGACAGCCAGCACCACTGCACCACATCGAAATGACCGGAAAACCATGACTGACAACCACACGCCGACAAAACCATGGAGACCAGCCTGCGCTCGCCACCCCACATAGCAATATCCAAACAAGGCATATCAATGCCACCCCAGACAACAACGGCACGACATCGTGCGCGAAGGTTGGCGCGGCAGAGTGGAGAGGTAGGACCGAGCCGACAACCGACAAGCCAAACAACATGACGACAAACGAAGCCGGCAAGTCAGCCGACTCCAACAACCACTATGCGCATGCGCCACCACGGACAACAATAGCAGCCACCCCCTCGCACCGGACTCAGCAGGGTTGTACGCCCGTACCACAAACAAACGGCAGCAAAGAGAACCACTGCAAAACCCCCGACAGCCAGCACCACTGCACCACATCGAAATGACCGGAAAACCATGACTGACAACCACACGCCGACAAAACCATGGAGACCAGCCTGCGCTCGCCACCCCACACAGCAATATCCAAACAAGACATATCAATGCCACCCCAGACAACAACGGCACGACATCGTGCGCAAAGGTTGGCGCGGCAGAGTGGAGAGGTAGGACCGAGCCGACAACCGACGAGCCAAACAACATGACGACAAACAAAGCCGGCAAGTCAGCCGACTCCAACAACCACGATGCGCATGCGCCACCACAGACAACAATAGCAGCCACCCCCTCGCACCGGACTCAACAGGGTTGTATGCCCGTACCACAAACAAACGGCAGCAAAGAGAACCACTGCAAAACCCCCGACAGCCAGCACCACTGCACCACATCGAAATGACCGGAAAACCATGACTGACAACCACACGCCGACAAAACCATGGAGACCAGCCTGCGCTCGCCACCCCACACAGCAATATCCAAACAAGACATATCAATGCCACCCCAGACAACAACGGCACGACATCATGCGCGAAGGTTGGCGCGGCAGAGTGGAGAGGTAGGACCGAGCCGACAACCGACAAGCCAAACAACATGACGACAAACGAAGCCGGCAAGTCAGCCGACTCCAACAACCACTACGCGCATGCGCCACCACAGACAACAATAGCAGCCACCCCCTCGCACCGGCCTCAGCAGGGTTGTACGCCCGTACCACAAACAAACGGCAGCAAAGAGAACCACTGCAAAACCCCCGACAGCCAGCACCACTGCACCACATCGAAATGACCGGAAAACCATGACTGACAACCACACGCCGACAAAACCATGGAGACCAGCCTGCGCTCGCCACCCCACACACCAATATCCAAACAAGACATATGAATGCCACCCCAGACAACAACGGCACGACATCGTGCGCGAAGGTTGGCGCGGCAGAGTGGAGAGGTAGGACCGAGCCGACAACCGACAAGCCAAACAACATGACGACAAACGAAGCCGGCAAGTCAGCCGACTCCAACAACCACTATGCGCATGCGCCACCACAGACAACAATAGCAGCCACCCCCTCGCACCGGACTCAGCAGGGTTGTACGCCCGTACCACAAACAAACGGCAGCAAAGAGAACCACTGCAAAACCCCCGACAGCCAGCACCACTGCACCACATCGAAATGACCGGAAAACCATGACTGACAACCACACGCCGACAAAACCATGGAGACCAGCCTGCGCTCGCCACCCCACACACCAATATCCAAACAAGACATATCAATGCCACCCCAGACAACAACGGCACAACATCGTGCGCGAAGGTTGGCGCAGCAGAGTGGAGAGGTAGGACCGAGCCGACAACCGACAAGCCAAACAACATGCCAACGAAGCTGGCAAGTCAGCCGACTCCAACAACCACTATGCGCATGTTCCACCACGGACAACAATAGCAGCCACCCCCTCGCACCGGACTCAACAGGGTTGTACGCCCGTACCACCATCAAACGGCAGCAAAGAGAACCACTGCAAAACCCCCGACAGCCAGCACCACATCGAAATGACTGGAAAACCGCGACTGACAACCACACGCCGACAAAACCATGGAGACCAGCCTGCGCTCGCCACCCCAAACACCAATATCCAAACAAGACATATCAATGCCACCTCTCACCAAAAAACTCCAGTCCCCAATCCAAACCCACACAAACAAACAACCGAGCCACAGCACCCACACCAAATAAAAAGGCTGTGCTGCCCCCACACGAAACCATTGATGCAAACCCCACACCGTCAAGCCGAAACAGACGGACATGGACCCCACCTAACAGGAAGCGAACCCGCGCAACACCACTAAACTAGAAGTGAAACAACCCACCACCCAATCCAAATCCAAAAAAACCAAAACACTTCAAAACGTCAAAAACCAAAACGGAAGAAGACTAACACACTCAAACACACAAATGAATGCAGCTGAGATAGGCTCCAGCACCCCCCGCGACTCCAAAAAGGGACAAGCGGTAGAAAATGGGTGGATGGGATGGATGTTCTGGACCAAAAATCACTTCATATTGTCTACTGCTAGCTAGTGTTAACATTTTGGCTGCGGTTTGGTGGCCTACCAATCCCATGAGGGTGAGGCGGGCTCTGTTTGTGGGTGGAGTTTTCGCATGGGTGAGACCACGGCCGGGGGAAGTGGGTTCTGTCTCTGCTGAGGAGGGGGTTAGGAACCCTCAAATATACGTGGCCGAAGCAATGGTGTAGCGTCGGGATGGAGTTGTGGTCGCAGTTGTCATTGGGGTTGTGGTGTTGTTAGGTGTACTCAGGGGGGGATTGTGCCCGAGTTGGGGTCTTTTAGCTGGGCTGTGTTTTTTTTTGGATGACTGTGTTGAATGGCCGCGCAGTAGGCTTTCTTGGCGGAGGGATTATCGGGTGTTTACAGGGGCCGTGGTGTTTTTGCGACACCATTGATAGTAAAGCTAAAAAAGGCCCCTAAAAGGCGTACCCCCTGGTTCACAGAAGAAACTAGAGCTCTTAAATGATCATGCAGAAAGATGGAACGCAAATGGCGCTCGACTAAACTTGAGGTTTTCCATCAAGCATGGAGTGATAGTTTAATAACTTATAAATGCATGTTTACCTTAGCTAAAGCTAATTACTACTCAAATCTCATCCGCCTCAACAAAAACGATCCTAAATATGTGTTCAGTACAGTAGCATCGCTAACCCAACAAGGGACTCCTCCCAGTAGCTCCACCCACTCGGCAGATGACTTTCGGAATTTCTTTAATAAGAAAATTGAACTCTTTAGAAAGGAGATTAAAGACAACGCATCCCAGCTACAACTGGGTTCTATTAACATTATGGATGCTGATGTGTCATCCATGTTGTTGCTACTTGATCTTAGCGCTGCTTTCCATACCGTCGATCGTAATATTTTATTAGAGCGTATCAAAACACGTATTGGTATGTCAGACTTAGCCTTGTCTTGGTTTAATTCTTATCTTACTGACAGGATGCAGTGCGTCTCCCATAACAATGTGACCTCGGACTATGTTAAAGTAACGTGTGGAGTTCCCCAGGGTTCGGTTCTTGGCCCTGCACTCTTCAGTATCTACATGCTGCCGCTAGGTGACATCATACGTGTTAGCTTTCACTGTTATGATGATGACACCCAACTCTACATGCCCCTAAACATGACCAACACGCCGGATTGTAGTCAGCTGGAGGCGTGTCTTAATGAAATTAAACAATGGATGTCCACTAACTTTTTGTAATTTAACGCTAAGAAACGGAAATTCTGATTATCGGTCCTGCTAGACACCGACACCTATTTTATAATACCACCTTAACATTTGATAACAAAACAATTATCCACTTATTTAATAATACCACCTTAACATTAGACAACAAAACAATTATACTCATTTGATAATACCACCTTAACATTTGACAACAAAACAATTATCCACTTATTTAATAATACCACCTTAACATTTGACAACAAAACAATTATCCACTTATTTAATAATACCACCTTAACTTTTGACAACAACACAATTATACACTTATTTAATAATACCACCTTAACAGTTGACAACAAAAAATTATACTCATTTGATAATACCACCTTAACATTTGACGACAACACAATTATACACTTATTTAATAATACCACCTTAACATTTGACAACAACACATTCATACACTTATTTAATAATACCACCTTAACATTTGACAACAAAACAATTATACTCATTTGATAATACCACCTTAACATTTGACAACAAAACAATCATACACTTATTTAATAATACCACCTTAACTTTTGATAACAAAACAATCATACACATGTTTAATAATACCACCTTAACATTCGACAACCAAACAATTATACACTTATTTAATAATAATACCTTAACATTTGACAACAACACATTCATACACTTATTTAATAATACCACCTTAACATTTGACAACAACACAATTATACACTTATTTAATAATGCCACCTTAACATTTGACAACAAAACAATTATACTCATTTGATAATACCACCTTAACATTTGACAACAAACCAATCATACACTTATTTAATAATACCACCTTAACATTTGACAACCAAACAATTATACACTTATTTAATAATACTACCTTAACATTTGACAACAAAACAATGCAAACAATTATACACTTATTTAATAATACTACCTTAACATTTGACAACAAAACAATTATCCACTTATTTAATAATACCACCTTAACATTTGACAACAAAACAATCATACACTTATTTGATAATACCATCTTAACATTCGACAACCAAACAATTATACACTATTTAATAATACCACCTTAACATTTGACAACAAAACAATTATACACATGTTTAATAATACCACCTTAACATTGGACAACCAAACAATTATACACTCATTTAATAATACTACCTTAACATTTGACAACAAATCAATTATCCACTTATTTAATAACACCACCTTAACATTTGACAACAACACAATTATACACTTATTTAATAATACCACCTTAACATTTGACAACAACACAATTATACACTTATTTAATAATACCACCTTAACATTTGACAACAAAACAATTATACTCATTTGATAATACCACCTTAACATTTGACAACAAACCAATCATACACTTATTTAATAATACCACCTTAACATTTGACAACCAAACAATTATACACTTATTTAATAATACTACCTTAACATTTGACAACAAAACAATTATACACATGTTTAATAATACCACCTTAACATTGGACAACCAAACAATTATACACTTATTTAATAATACTACCTTAACATTTGACAACAAAACAATTATCCACTTATTTAATAATACCACCTTAACATTTGACAACAAAACAATCAAACACTTATTTGATAATACCACCTTAACATTCGACAACCAAACAATTATACACTATTTAATAATACCACCTTAACATTTGACAACAAAACAATCATACACTTATTTAATAATACCACCTTAACATTCGACAACAACACAATTATACACTTATTTAATAATACCACCTTAACATTTGACAACAACACAATTATACACTTATTTAATAATACCACCTTAACATTTGACGACAAAACAATTATACACATGTTTAATAATACCACCTTAACATTCGACAACCAAACAATTATACACTTATTTAATAATACCACCTTAACATTTGACAACAAAACAATTATACACATGTTTAATAATACCACCTTAACATTCGACAACCAAACAATTATACACTTATTTAATAATACCACCTTAACATTTGACAACAACACAATCATACACTTATTTAATAATACCACCTTAACATTTGACAACAAAACAATTATACACTTATTTAATAATACCACCTTAACATTTGACAACAAAACAATTATACACTTATTTAATAATACCACCTTAACATTTGACAACAAAACAATTATACACTTATTTAATAATACCACCTTAACATTTGACAACAAAACAATTATACACATGTTTAATAATACCACCTTAACATTCGACAACCAAACAATTATACGCTTATTTAATAATACCACCTTAACATTCGACAACCAAACAATTATACACTTATTTAATAATACCACCTTAACATTCGACAACCAAACAATTATACACTTATTTAATAATACCACCTTAACATTTGACATAAAGCAAACAAGTTATTATTGCTTTTTTAGTTTTCGTCTTCAGTTTCGATTTTGGTTTTGTGGGGGAAAAAAAAAAAGATTTTGCAGCCAAAGCAAAGGGAAAAAAAGAATATTCATGAGTTCCAGCTAATCCAAACATTTGCCAGCTCATTGTTGACTTTTCTGGTGCACATTAAAAACCGTTTGAAATATGATGCAATTGGAAATGATTGTCAAAAATTTAAAAGTGTGTCTGATGTTTGTGTGAAAAAGAACGTTTGACCTTGAGATAAAAATGATTACTTTGTGAAAAAAAAAAAAAAAAGTGATGTTTGTGTGAAAAATAATGTTTTTGATGATGAAATGAAGGATTATTGATTTGAACTGTCTGAGGTTGTTGTTGTCCTTGCAGGGTCCACAGGACACGTTATATATTATGTTTGCTTATCACCACCCTCACATTTGCTGGTGGGCGCTAGTTTTAGCAGCGGGCTGACCTTTGACCCGGAAGTGAGTCGTCAAAGTTAATGTTTTTGCAAAGAACTGAACAACGTAACTTCGTCACCAGATAAGAATTGGAGGACAGATGGAAAATTCCAGGAAAAAAAAAACAACGTGGCACGCATTCACCCTCTCAGGTTCTGCATGTAGTTATCCGCACTGTTTCGCGCAGTGGCACCCTTTCAAAGTAAAACCATGTTATTGTTTCAAATGACGATGCTTCACAAGATTACAGCTCAAATTAGAATAGAGTGAAAAAACTTGATATTGAATTTAATTCTGTGATGAAATAGAATAGAATAGAATAGAATGGACTTTATTATCATTATATTTGCATATAACGAGATTAAGGACTCCAGTTTAAGGTGTGGTAGTGGAAACAAATATGGGATAACAATACATGACACAAGAAGTAATAAAGATAAAAAATAAGAATTTAAATAAACAGACTACTATACAATAAAAATAACAAGCAATCCTGTACAATATTCAAAACAATATACAAAATACTGTACAATATACAGAACAAGACAAGAGTACTGGAGTAAACAATATTAATATATGTTATTACTACTGTATTTATTCATTATTCATTTGTCTCCAATATATTTATTTTACTGTCATTTAATTGTGTAGTAATTATTTTTGTAATTATTTTATTCACCAATGATTTATTTTATTTTTTTTCATTTTTTGCCTAATTATGTATTATTGTTTTGTTTTTTTTCCTTTCATTTTTTTACTTATTTGTTTATTGTCTATTTATTTTGAAACTGATTAGGCCTGTATCTGTATCAAAATAGATAGATAACTAATAAATAAGTACAAATAAATAGGAGTGATATGTTGTTAATATTCAGTGTTTTATTGTTCATAGTTAACATTGTAAATCCCACGTAAAAGAGGAGCGATGTTCATATGTTGTTAATAGTCAGTGTTTTATTGTTCATAGTTAACATTGTAAATCCCACGTAATAGAGGAACGATGTTCATATGTTGTTAATATTCAGTCTTTTATTGTTTATAGTTAATATTGTAAATCCCACGTAAAAGAGGAGCGATGTTCATATGTTGTTAATATTCAGTGTTTTATTGTTCATAGTCAATATTGTAAATCCCACATAATAGAGGAGCGATGTTCATATGTTGTTAATATTCAGTGTTTTATTGTCCATAGTTAACATTGTAAATCCCACGTAATAGAGGAGCGATGTTCATATGTTGTTAATATTCAGTGTTTTATTGTTCATAGTCAATATTGTAAATCCCACATAATAGAGGAGCGATGTTCATATGTTGTTAATATTCAGTCTTTTATTGTTCATAGTTAATATTGTAAATCCCACGTAAAAGAGGAGCGATGTTCATATGTTGTTAATATTCAGTGTTTTATTGTTCATAGTTAATATTGTAAATCCCACGTAAAAGAGGAGCGATGTTCATATGCTGTTAATATTCAGTGTTTTATTGTTCATAGTTAATATTGTAAATCCCACGTAAAAGAGGAGCGATGTTCATATGTTGTTAATATTCAGTGTTTTATTGTTCATAGTTAATATTGTAAATCCCACGTAAAAGAGAAGCGATGTTCATATGTTGTTAATATTCAGTGTTTTATTGTTCATAATTAATATTGTAAATCCCACGTAAAAGAGGAGCGATGTTCATATGTTGTTAATATTCAGTTTTTTATTGTTCATAGTCAATATTGTAAATCCCACATAATAAAGGAGCGATGTTCATATGTTGTTAATATTCAGTGTTTTATTGTTCATAGTTAATATTGTAAATCCCACGTGAAAGAGGAGCGATGTTCATATGTTGTTAATATTCAGTGTTTTATTGTTCATAGTTAATATTGTAAATCCCACATAATAGAGGAGCGATGTTCATATGTTGTTAATATTCAGTGTTTTATTGTTCATAGTTACATTGTAAATCCCACATAATAGAGGAGCGATGTTCATATGTTGTTAATATTCAGTGTTTTATTGTTCATAGTTAACATTGTAAATCCCACGTAAAAGAGAAGCGATGTTCATATGTTGTTAATATTCAGTGTTTTATTGTTCATAATTAATATTGTAAATTCCACGTGAAAGAGGAGCGATATTCAAATGTTGTTCATTGTGTTCATTGGTTTTTTTTTGTTTGTTTTTTGTTTGCGCCATGCTTTTTTAACCTGTAAAGCACTTTGGTGCAATCTAAAAAGTTGTTGAAAATGTGCTATATAAATAAAGTTGACTTGACTTGACTTGACAATGCTCCAAAACATTCACACACATGGTTTTCTACACCAAAATTCATCTATTTATTCAACTTTTTATTACTCTTCTTCTTCTCCAGATTTTGGCGCGCTCTACCTTCCACATTTTTCACCCGATTCAAAGCGTTCCAACTTCAAACTGTTCAGCCTATTCGGGAATCACGGGCTTTCCCTTGACAAATTTCCAGATTTCCCAGGATTCCAGTTTTTACGGGACATTTTTCCCATTCAAAATGAATTTGCCATTTTTCTAATTTTCCCCATGTCCTCTTTGTTCAATCTATTCAAACAATTCCACCATTCTAAAAATTCAAAGCATCATTTTTTTTTGAAGTTCCAAAAAATTCCAGGATTTTCCAGAATTCCTGGTTTTCCAAAGCCCTTTTTCCACACTTTTTTCTAGCGACTACTCCTTCCACATTTTTCAACGCATTTCAACCGTTCCACCGTCAAAACATTCCTCTTAATCAGGACAAAAAAAAAACAAGTT
>NC_084758.1:32908593-32928593 GCF_033978785.1 Entelurus aequoreus
TCATCCTTTTATTCATTACTTCACTCCTATAGTCATCCTTTTATTCATTACTTCACTCCTATATGCATCCTTTTATTCATTACTTCACTCCTATATTCATCCTTTTATTCATTACTTCACTCCTATATTCATCCTTTTATTCATTACTTCACTCCTATATTCATCCTTTTATTCATTACTTCACTCCTATATTCATCCTTTTATTCATTACTTCACTCCTATATTCATCCTTTTATTCATTACTTCACTCCTATATTCATCCTTTTATTCATTACTTCACTCCTATATGCATCCTTTTATTCATTACTTCACTTCTATATTCATCCTTTTATTCATTACTTCACTCCTATATTCATCCTTTTATTCATTACTTCACTCCTATATTCATCCTTTTATTCATTACTTCACTCCTATATTCATCCTTTTATTCATTACTTCACTCCTATATTCATCCTTTTATTCATTACTTCACTCCTATATTCATCCTTTTATTCATTACTTCACTCCTATATTCATCCTTTTATTCATTACTTCACTCCTATATTCATCCTTTTATTCATTACTTCACTCCTATATACATCCTCCATCCATCCATTTTCTACCTTCGGGGTCGCATCCTTTTATTCATAACTTCACTCCTATATTCATCCTTTCATTTATTATTTCACGCCCCAATTAATCCTCTTATTAATTAATTTAAATCTTAAATTCATTCTTTCATTCATTATTGCACTCCTAAATCCCTCCTTTCATTCATTATTTCACTCCTAAATTCATCCTTTCATTCATTATTTCACTCCTAAGTTCATCCTTTCATTCATTATTTCTCGCCCAAATTAATCCTCTCATTAACTATTTATTTCTTAAATTCATCCCTACAATTATTATTTTACTCCTATATTCATCCTTTCATTCATTATTTCACTCCTATATTCATCCTTTTATTCATTACTTCACTCCTATATTCATCCTTTTATTCATTACTTCACTCCTATATTCATCCTTTTATTCATTACCTCACTCCTATATTCATCATTTTATTCATTAATTCACTCCTATATTCATCCTTTTATTCATTACCTCATTCCTATATTCATCCTTTCATTCATTATTTCACTCCTATATTCATCCTTTTATTCATTATTGCACTCCTAAATTCATCCTTTCATTCATTATTTCACACCCAAATGAATCCTCTCATAAATTATTTAATTCTTAAATTCATTCTGTCATTCATTATTTCACTCTTATATTCATCCTTTCATTCATTATTTCATTCCTATATTCATCCTTTCATTCAATATTTCATTCTTAAATTCCTATTCATCATTTCACTCCTAAATGTGTCCTTTCGCTTCATTATTTCACTCCTAAATCCATCCTTTCATTCCTTATTTTATTCTTAAATTCATCCTTTCATTCATTATTTCACTCCTAAATTCACCCTTTCATTCATTATTTCACTCCTAATTTCAGCCCTTTCATTTAATATTTCATTCTTAAATTCTTACTTTCATTCATTATTTCACTCCTAAATTCATCCATTATTTCACTCTTAAATTCATCCTTTCACTTCATTATTTCACTCCTAAATTCATCCTTTCATTCCTTATTGTATTCTTGAATTCATCCTTTCATTTTTTATTTCACTCCTGAATTCATCTTTTCATTCATTATTTCACTCTTAAATTCATCCTTTCATTCATTATTTCCCGCCCAAATTAATCCTCTCATTAATTATTTAATTCTTAAATGCATTCTTTCATTCATTATTTCACTCCTAAATTCCTCCTTTCATTCATTATTTCACGCCTAAATTAATCCTCTCATTAATTATTTAATTCTTAAATGCATTCTTTCATTCATTATTTCACTCCTAAATTCCTCCTTTCATTAATTATTTCACTCTTAAATTCATCCTTTCATTCATTATTTCACGCCTAAATTAATCCTCTCATTCATTATTTCACTCCTAATTTCAGCCCTTTCATTTAATATTTCATTCTTAAATTCTTACTTTCATTCATTATTTCACTCCTAAATTCATCCATTATTTCACTCTTAAATTCATCCTTTCACTTCATTATTTCACTCCTAAATTCATCCTTTCATTCCTTATTTTATTCTTAAATTCATCCTTTCATTTTTTATTTCACTCCTGAATTCATCTTATCATTCATTATTTCACTCTTAAATTCATCCTTTCATTCATTATTTCACGCCCAAATTAATCCTCTCATTAATTATTTAATTCTTAAATGCATTCTTTCATTCATTATTTCACTCCTAAATTCCTCCTTTCATTCAATATTTAATTCTTAAATTCCTACTTTCATTCATTATTTCATTCTTAAATTCCTACTTTCATTCATTATTTCACTCCTATATTCATCCTTTCATTCATGATGTCACTCCTATATTCATCCTTTCATTTATGATGTCTTTCTTCCACACATCCCATGTTCCCAGTGTTGTCATTGTGCTTCAATTGGCTTTTAAGAACAATCAAACGTCTTCTTTAAAGTTGACTTTTGCAGTGTTCTTCTTTTTCAAATCCAAGACCTTTTCTTTGACCTTTGATCTGTGGCCCTAAAAATGGGGTTAATGTGAGCTGTGAGCCAATTGGATGGCGGGGTCAAAGGTGACGCATTGAACAGATGAAATGTGCTGAGTACGGGTGTGGGGAAAAAACCGATTCAAATTCGAATCGCGATTCTCACGTTGTGCGATTCCGAATCAATTCTCATTATTCAAAAATCTATTTTTTAAATTAATTTTTTTCATTTTATATATTTTTTTATTTTTTTATATTTTTTTTAAATTAATCAATCCAACAAAACAATACACAGCAATACCATAACAATGCAATCCAATTCCAAAAGCAGCAACACTCAGAAGTGCAATAAACAGAGCAATTGAGAGGAGACACAAACACCACACAGAACAAACCAAAAGTAGTGAAACAAAAATGAATATTATCAACAACAGTATCAATATTAGTTACAATTTCAACATAGCAGTGATTAAAAATCCCTCATTGACATTATCATTAGACATTTATAAAAAAAGAACAATAGTGTCACAGTGGCTTACACTTGCATCGCATCTCATAAGCTGGACAACACACTGTGTCCAATATTTTCACAAAGATAAAATAAGTCATAATTTTGGTTCATTTAATAGTTCAAACAAATGTACATTATTGCAATCAGTTGATAAAACATTGTCCTTTACAATTATAAAAGATTTTTACTCAGCAGACTGGGGTAGATCCTGCTGAAATCTATGTATTCCATGAATAGACAATCCTTTTGAATCGGGAAAATATCGTTTTTGAATCGAGAATCGCGTTGAATCGGAAAAAAAAACTATTTTGAATCGAATCGTGACCCCAAGAATCGATATTGAATCGAATCGTGACCCCAAGAATCGATATTGAATCGAACCGTGACCCCAAGAATCGATATTGAATCGAATCGTGACCCCAAAAATCGGTATGGAATCGAATCGTGACCCCAAGAATCGATATTGAATCGAATCGTGACCCCAAGAATCGATATTGAATCGAATAGTGACCCCAAGAATCGATATGGAATCGAATTGTGACCCCAAGAATCGATATGGAATCGAATCGTGACCCCAAGAATCGATATTGAATCGAATTGTGACCCCAAGAATCGATATTGAATCGAATCGTGACCCCAAGAATCGATATTGAATCGAATCGTGACCCCAAGAATCGATATGGAATCGAATCGTGACCCCAAGAATCGATATGGAATCGAATCGTGACCCCAAGAATCGATATTGAATCGAATCGTGACCCCGAGAATCGATATTGAATCGAATCGTGACCCCGAGAATCGACATTGAATCGAATCGTGACCCCAAGAATCGGTATGGAATCGAATCGTGACCCCAAGAATCGATATTGAATCGAATCGTGACCCCAAGAATCGATATTGAATCGAATAGTGACCCCAAGAATCGATATGGAATCGAATCGTGACCCCAAGAATCGATATGGAATCGAATCGTGACCCCAAGAATCGATATTGAATCGAATCGTGACCCCAAGAATCGATATTGAATCGAATCGTGACCCCAAGAATCGATATTGAATCGAATCGTGACCCCAAGAATCGATATTGAATCGAATCGTGACCCCAAGAATCGATATTGAATCGAATCGTGACCCCAAGAATCGATATTGAATCGAACCGTGACCCCAAGAATCGATATTGAATCGAATCGTGACCCCGAGAATCGATATTGAATCGAATCGTGACCCCGAGAATCGATATTGAATCGAATCGTGACCCCAAGAATCGATATTGAATCGAATCGAATCGTGACCCCAATAATCGATATTGAATCGAATCGTGACCCCAAGAATCGATATTGAATCGAATCGTGACCCCAAGAATCGATTTTGAATCGAATCGTGACCCCAAGAATCGATATTGAATCGAATCGTGACCCCTAGAATCGATATTGAATCGAATCGTGACCCCGAGAATCGATATGGAATCGAATCGTGACCCCGAGAATCGATATTGAATCGAATTGTGACCCGAGAATCGATATTGAATCGAATCGTGACCCCGAGAATCGATATTGAATCGAATCGTGACCCCGAGAATCGATATTGAATCGAATCGTGACCCCGAGAATCGATATTGAATCGAATCGTGACCCCGAGAATCGATATTGAATCGAATCGTGACCCCAAGAATCGATATTGAATCGAATCGTGACCCCAAGAATCGATATTGAATCAAATCGTGACCCCAAGAATCGATATTGAATCGAATCGTGACCCCAAGAATCGATATTGAATCGAATCGTGACCCCAAGAATCGATATTGAATCGAATCGTGACCCCAAAAATCGATATGGAATCGAATCGTGACCCCAAGAATCGATATTGAATCGAATCGTGACCCCAAGAATCGATATTGAATCGAATCGTGACCCCAAGAATCGATATTGAATCGAATCGTGACCCCGGGAATCGATATGGAATCGAATCGTGACCCCAAGAATCGATATTGAATTGAATCGTGCCCCCAAGAATCGATATGGAATCGAATCGTGACCCCAAGAATCGATATGGAATCGAATCGTGACCCCGAGAATCGATATTGAATCGAATCGTGACCCCAAGAATCGGTATTGAATCGAATCGTGACCCCGAGAATCGATATCGAATCTAATCGTGACCCCAAGAATCGATATCGAATCGAATCGTGACCCCGAGAATCGATATTGAATCGAATCGTGACCCCAAGAATCGATATGGAATCGAATCGTGACCCCAAGAATCGATATTGAATCGAATCGTGACCCCAAGAATCGATATTGAATCGAATCGTGCCCCCAAGAATCGATATTGAATCGAATCGTGACCCCAAGAATCGATATGGAATCGAATCGTGACCCCGAGAATCGATATTGAATCGAATCGTGACCCCAAGAATCGGTATTGAATCGAATCGTGACCCCAAGAATCGATATTGAATCGATTCGTGGGACACCCAAAGATCCGCAGCCCTAGTGCTGAGTCATGTCAGCAGGCTAATCAATCAGCATTTGGTTGGACAAGATTCAAGATGGCTGCCGTGAGCAGAGGTGGTTTGCTAGCTCTTTCTCTTCCTCTCGTGTCCAGGGCCTGCGTGCTGGTTTTGGTTGCCACAATATTCAACAAGTCTGTGGGATTGAATTGATCTGGGCTAAGAACCGAGGACTTCCGTGGCCAAGCTCCAGCCAGCAAGACAAAGGATACAAACATGTTTGCTGCAACTTTGGCCACATTTGGAAGCGACCACACCCGGGATTTGGACAAGAACACAATGGCCCACAGAAGGTAAAAGGTATGTCTGTGCTTGTGGTGTCCACCGTGTGGTTTGTGACTAACGGACTCAAAAACCGTGATTTCAGCACTAGTTCTAAAGTACATGTGAGTAGAAAGAAGGGATAAGTTAAGTTGAAGTTCAAGTACCAATGATTGTCACACACACACTAGGTTTGGCTAAATTATGACCCATCACCTTTGATCACCTCCTGGGAGGTGAGGGGAGCAGTGGGCAGCAGCGGTGGCCGCGCCCGGGAATCATTTTTGGTGATTTAACCCCCAATTCCAACCCTTGATGCTGAGTGCCAAGTAATGGCTCCCATTTGTATACACTGCAAAAAGTCAGTGTTCAAAAACAAGGGAAAAAAATAGGAGCAGTTTTTTGTCTGTTTTTTCCAAAAAATTATGTAGAGCACAATTTTGAGTTTTGGGGTTCGGTTTTTTTTAGATCGCAGTTTCCACCAGTCCCGATGTGTGTGAGAAGTTTGGTGAGTTTTGAAGTATTTTAAGGGGGTCAAATTAGAGGTAAAAGACGTAAAAAGCAGTGTTTTTAGTACATTTTTGTCTAAAATAGGAAATTGCCAACTTCCTGTTGGTTTTCGCCCGAGAATATGTCATTATGAGTTGTAGGTCTAAAGTAGACCTACATACAGGTTTTTGTTTCATGTCTCTACGACCTTCCTAGTGGGAGTTACAGGCAGTTTTTTTTTTTTTTCTAGGGGGCGCTAGAGCGCAAATTCGATTTTTGGGGTTTGGTTTTTAGACTAACTTGTTCTGGCCCACTTTTTGTATGTGTGTAAAAAATTTGGTGAGTTTTGAAGCATGTTAAAGGGGGCAAAGTAGTGCACAAAGCTGCGGAATAATAATAATAATAAAGAATAATAATAAAACCTTACAATTTCAATAGGGTCCTTTCGTCCCATTGCAAAAGGACTCCCTGTGGAATTCCTTTTGAAAAGGTCCTGTGCGGACCCTAAAAAATACCAAAATGAGGGGTATTTTACTTGAACTAAGCAAAATGATCTGCCAATAGAACAAGAAAATTTGGCTTGTCAACACTTTCCAAGACAAGTCAAATTAAAGCTGCAAGCAGCGTTTGTCGGGTCCGCATTTTGGCAGGTGCTAGTCCTAGGTGTCCCAATACTTTTGTCCAGTGGTAGTCCTGAGTGAGACCTACATAGAGGTTTTTGTTTCGTGTCTCTACGATATTCGTACTGGGAGTTAGAGGAAGTTGTGTCTGTGTTTTTTTCCTAGGTGTCGCGGCACAGTGGTTGTTTTCTTTGAAGGCGCGTAAAATCACAGCAGCGGAGCAGCTTTAGTGCTGCGGGTCTTTGAAGGCTCGTAAAATCTAAACGGTAGCACGAATCAAAATTTTTTCGTCAACTTTTAATCCGAAGGGTTCAATCTCTCTCCTGTGCTAATTTGAAGCCGACACGACAAACGCGCTCAGAGGAGATAATGTTTGAAAAAAGGTGACTGTTTTAACACATTTGTTTTGAAGGGGGAATTGCCAACTTCCTGTTGATTTTTGCTGGGGGTTGTCAGTGTATGAAATATAGGTCTAAGTGAGACCTACATAGAAGTTTTTGTTTCATGTCTCTATGACATTCCTACTGGGAGTTACAGGCAGTTTTGTCTGTGGTTTCTTCCTAGGGGGCGCTAGAGCGCAATTTTGAGTTTTGGGGTTTGCCCGTCCTGATGTGTGTGTCCAATTTGGTGAGTTTTGAAGCATGTTAAGGGGGTCAAATTACAGCTCAAAGAGGCGGCGGTATAATAATAAAACGCTAGAAATTCAATAGGGTCCTCTGTCCCAAAGGGACTCGGTCCCTAATTAGCTAACCTCAATGAACCCCAAAATACCTTTTTAAAATAAGTATATTCTCACTAATAACAAGTGCACTTTTCTTGATAGAAAAAACAAATCTGAGGCCTTTTTTCTCAATATGTTGGAAAATATTCTTAAGTGAAGTAAACGCTAGTGCCATTATCTTGACATAATGATATGCGCTCGGCATTACATTTCTTGAAACCAGCAAACTTACACTAAAAACTCATTTATTGTTCTTAATGGAAAGGCAAAAAGGCAACGCTCAGGCAAATCATATTGTCTAAAAATGCATTTTTCCATCGATAACATGACATCATCGCGACAAGTGCGTGCTCTCTCAGTCAATTAGTGAGCAAGGAATATATGTGTGTGTGTGTTTATATATATATATATATATATATATATATATATATATATATATATATATATATATATATATATATATATATATATATATATATATATATATATATATTTATATTTATTTATTTATTTATTTACAGCCCGGCCCCCGGCCAATTTTTTTTTATTGTAATTTTGAAGAATTTATCTGAATGTGCATGAACTATTTCTGTTTAATTATGAGACACAATTGTGCCAAAGTCATGATTTTTTTATTTAACGCTTAAAATAAGGAATGATTACGTTAAAAAAGTAGTTTTATACTTGTGAGTGTTGATGACACAGCTTTGCAACACTTGATATTCTAGTTTCAAGCATGTTTTACTCAATATAGCTCATCAAATCTCAGCAACAAGCTGTAATATCTTACTGAGATCATTTAGGACCAGAACACTTAAAACAAGTAAAACACTCTAACATCAAATCTGCTTAGTGAGAAGAATTATCTTATCAGACCGAAAATAGGCAAATATCACCCTTATTTGAGATATTTCATTTTACTTAGATTTCAGTTTTTGCAGTGTAGTCTTTGGTATGACTCGACCGGGGTTGGAACTCACGACCTACCCATCTCAGGGCGGACACTCTAACCCAGACCTGGGTAAATTAAGGCCCGGGGCCCACATGGGGCCCGTTAAGCTTTTCAATCTGGCCCGCCGGACATTCCCAAATAATTGTTTTCGATCTTTAAGATGTAAAGTGCAGCTGCCATTATGATGTGCAGTCATGTTTTCTAATGACTGTAAGTCTTCAACTATACCAAGTATGTCAATGGTTGGAATCTGCAATTTTGCATGATATACTAGTTACTATGGTAATCTAATTAGTTACTATGGTCATCTAACTAGTAATTGAGTGTTTCCAGAGCGGCCAGCCTGAAATGTGTGTGTCAGGGACAGACGCGGAAGGAGATTTTTACAACAAAGTTCAGATATATTAGACCAGGGGTCACCAACCTTTTTGAAAGCAAGAGCTACTTCTTGGGTAGTGATTAATGCGAAGGGCTACCAGTTTGATACACACTTAAATAAATTGCCAGAAATAGCCAATTTGCTCAATTTACCTTTAACTCTGTTATTATTAATAATTAATGATATTTACACTTAATTGAACAGTTTAAAAGAGGAGAAAACACGAAAAAAATGACAATTAAATTTTTAAACATAGTTTATCTTCAATTTCGACTCTTTAAAATTCAAAATTCAACCGAAAAAAAGGAGACAAAAACTAGCTAATTCGAATTTTTTTGAAAAAATTAAAGAAAGAATTTATGGAACATCATTAGTAATTTTTCCTGATTAAGATTAATTTTAGAATTTTGATGACATGTTTTAAATAGGTTAAAATCCAATCTGCACTGTGTTAGAATATATAACAATTTGGACCAAGCTATATTTCTAACAAAGACAAATCATTATTTCTTCTAGATTTTCCAGAACAAATTTTTTTAAAGAAATTCAAAAGACTTTGAAATAAGATTTAAATTTGATTCTACAGATTTTCTATATTTGCCAGAATAATTTTTTTGAATTTTAATCATAGTAAGTTTGAAGAAATATTTCACAAATATTCTTCGTCGAAAAAACACAAGCTAAAATGAAGAATTAAATTAAAATGTATTTATTATTCTTTACAATAAACAAAATAAATTTACTTGAACATTGATTTAAATTGTCAGGAAAGAAGAGGAAGGAATTTAAAAGGTAAAAAGGTATATGTGTTTAAAAATCCTAAAATCATTTTTAAGGTTGTATTTTTTCTCTAAAATTGTCTTTCTGAAAGTTATAAGAAGCAAAGTAAAAAAAAAAAAAGAATTTATTTAAACAAGTGAAGACCAAGTCTTTAAAATATTTTCTTGGATTTTCAAATTCTATTTGAGTTTTGTCTCTCTTAGAATTAAAAATGTCGGGCAAAGCGAGACCAGCTTGCTAGTAAATAAATAAAATTTAAAAAATAGAGGCAGCTCACTGGTAAGTGCTGCTATTTGAGCTATTTTTAGAACAGGCCGGCGGGCTACTCATCTGGGGCCGTACTTATTAAGCTTCTTAGGATTACTCCTAAGAAGTCTGCTAAGAGTTGACTTAAGAGTAAATAAATTCTTGGCTGAAAGCTGCACTTAAAAGTTAGTTATCAAGCGTCTTACTCACACTTTCAGCGAAGTGTAGGACTGAATCTTAAGTGTCACACTCAGAGCTGAATTACGACATTACTATGTGCCGTAAACGGAATTTTAGGTGACGTCATTTCTGTGTCCATAGAAATGACCAATCACGGAAGGGAATCCGTTGTCTAAGAATAAAGAAATATCTTGGAAATACTTAAGTGGACAATGGGAGTGTATATTTGGACAATAAACTACAAAATAATACAAAACAAACTAGTCCCCGCCGGCACTCACGCTACCGCTCCCTCTCTTCTGTCGCCCACACACTCACTGACGTCACTCACCTCACGGCCACACACATACGCTACTGTCATAACATTTTCTTTCCAATTCATTAATTAGGCAACTAATTTGAAACTGGTGTGGGTGGCTCTATATATACTAGCCCACTGCAGACACATGCAGAAATCAACAAGGAATCGAAAAGTATTAAATCTGTGACAAAAATAATATCCGCTCTGTCTAAACGATACCGTTTGATCAGCTGCTCGTCATCAAAAAAAAAAAAACATTGTTCCGTTCCCTGAACGTTGGCGCACGTCTCTCTCGCCTCAGTGCCATCCCCTGCTGGCAACTCCTAACCACTTAAGACACCTCTGAAGGTCTCTTAAATATCGTGGAGAGTAGGAGTGATTCTTAGACTTAAGAACGTTGATAAAAAGCTTTTATTCTTAAGTTTGAGAGTAGGACTAAATTTCGCAAATTCTCAGGACTTAAGTGTAAAATGGCACTCTAAGAAGCTTGATAAGTACGGCCCCTGGTCCTTACGGGCTACCTGGTGCCCGCGGGCACCACGTTGGTGACCCCTGTATTAGATTGTAGGTGGGTTTATTTTTGTTTTTCCGCATTCATATTTTGCTGTTTGTTGCATTTTTGTTGCGTTTCGCTTGATTGTAAAATATGTGGATGGAGAGGGTAGGTGACGTTCATACGTTGTCAATTTTCAGTGTTTTATCCTTCATAGTTAATATTGTAAATCCTACATTATTTATTTTTATGTACATTCTGGGTGTCTCATTCAGTAAAGAAAATGTATAATTCCATTCCGTTCTTTAAGGCGGTCTGTCATAACGTTTTTAGCATTCAATCAGACATTATTGTGACATTTTCCATTAGTGTCCGGCCCCCAGACACTTTTTTTTTCTCCAAATTTGGCCCCCCGAGTCAAAATAATTGCCCAAGCCTGCTCTAACCACTAGGCCACTAAATGAAATTCAGGTCAACATTAATCAAATTAAATAGAGCAGGTCAAGGAATTTAAATATCCGGGTGTTACTTTGGACCCTATGCTGAAATTTGATGGCCATATTATAAAAATGACAAAGACCATAAATGAAATATAAACTGTTTCAGGCGTATTGGACCTTGTTTATCTGTTCAAGCTGCACAATGCATGCAATGATTTGATCCCATATGTCTTATTGTGCCATGGTCTGGGGACAGGCCACAAGATGTGTAGTGAAGCCTATGTTGTCGTTATATAAACAAACACTGAAGATGTTTGACCAAAAACCAATGAAGTATCATAATGCCATATTACCCCAAAATATAACATGTTGAGTTTCGATAATTTAATAAATTTCTCATTTTTAAGATATATTTTTATATATATATTTTGAAATGTGTTGTCATGTTATGTGATGTCAGCAGGCTAATCAATAATCATGTGATTAGCAGTACTTGATTAGCATGAGCGTGCAATGTGCTGAGTCATGTTAAGTCATTTCTGCAAGCTCATCAATAATCACGTGATTAGCATGAGCTTGATTAGCATTAGCTTGGAATGCGGCGACTCACAGCTTGTCATGTCTGGGGTCTAATCACTAAGCGGCGGTCATCTTGCACATCAGCCTGACGTCGCCACGATGTTTCCCAGGTGCGAACAGACGTGTGCACGTGCAGCTAGCTAAAGTTTGCCTATGCTAATGCGTCTTGGCGTGCGTGTGCTTATGTAAAACACGCTAGCTAGCCGCGCGGGCCTGCAGCAGCTTGGAGGGCGAGTGCGTTTAACGCGGAGTGACAGTCGTAAAACACAAACGCCTTCTTGTCCTGTGGCGGCGGCGTGCGTGAGCGCGTACGTGCGCGACTGTCAGCAGGGTGCTAATATGTTGATGTCGCCGCGCTCGCCGCCAGCACGACTCTGAAGGCACAATGCAAGTTTGTCAGCGGCTGAAAGGTGAAAAGTCAACTTTGTCCGAACTAAAGTAAATCTTCCTATTTCCTTTGAACATAAAACTCTTAACAATAAACATAATCTAAAAAATCATATCTATATCATTCTTTATTTTATTTGGGGATAAATAACTCATTTTTATTTACATATTCTTTATTTTATTTACACATTATTCTTTTATTTTATTTACATATTATTTATTTTATTTACATATTATTCTTTATGTTATGTACATATTCTGTATTTTATTTGGGGATCAATAACTAATTTTTATTTACAAATTTTTTATTTTATTGACGGATCATTCTTTATTTTATTTACATATTCTTTATTTTATTTACATATTCTTTATTTTATTTGCACATTATTCTTTTATTTTAATTACATATCATTCTTTATTTTATTTACATATCATTATTTATTTAGTTTTTGTATTATTTTTTTTATATATTATTAATTTATTTTATTTACATATTATTGTATATTATTTACATATTATTTTATTGTATTTATATATTATTATTTTACATAGTATTATTTTATTTTATTTACATATGCTTTATTCTATTTACACATTCTTTCTTTTAGTCTATTTTTATATTATTATATTTTGTACATATGAATCTTTTATTTTATTTTCATATCAATATTTATTTTATTTACATATCAGTCTTTATTTTATTTACATATTCTTTATTTTATTTACACAGTATTCTTTTACTTTATTTACATATCATTCTTTATAGTATTTTTGTATTTTATTTTATTTACATATTTTATTTTATGTACATATTAATATTTTATTTTTTTTACATATTCTTTATTTTATTTTTATTATTGTTTTATTTTAGTTACATATTTTATTTCATTTACATATCATTGTTTATTTTGTTTACATATTATTCTTTATCTTATTTACATATCATTCTTTATTTTATTTACATATGATTTTATTTTATTTACATATCATTTTTTAATTTTATATAGACATTATTTTATGTTATTTACATATTATTCTTTATTTTATTTACATATTATTCTATTATATTATTTACATTATTTATTTATTTACATATTGTTCTTTAATTCATTTACATATCATTGTTTACTTTATTTACATAAATATTATTATATTATTTTGTTTACCTATCATTCTTTATTTTATTTACATATCATTCTTTATTTTATTCACATATTTTGTTTTATTTACATATCATTCTTTATTTTATTCACATATTATTTTATTTTATTTAAATATTAATCTATTTTATTTACATATTATTATTTTTATTCTATTTACATATTTTCTTTTATTTACACATTCTTTATTTTATTTACATATTATTGTATTTACATATTCTTTATTTTATTTACATATTCTTTACTTTATTTACATGTTATTGTTTTATTTTTATATTTTATTTTATATCCATATTAATATTTTATTTTATTTACATATCAGTCTTTATTTTATTTACAAATTCTTTTTTTTTTACACATTATTCTTTTATTTTATTTACATATCATTCTTTATTGTATTTACATATCATACTTTATTTTATTTTTTTATTGTATTTTATTTATATATTATTCTTTTATTTTATGTAAATATTTTATTTTATTTACATAGTTATCTTTTATTTCATTTACATATTATTTTATGTTATTTACATATTCTTTACTTTATTTACTGATCATTCTTTTATTTACATATTCTTTGTCTTATTTACATATTATTCTCTATTTGATTTAAATATTCTCTTATTTTATTTTTATATTTTATTTTATTTACATATCAATATTTATTTTATTTACATATCAGTCTCTATTTTATATACATATCATTTTTTATTTTATATACATATTCTGTATTTTATTTTAATTATTTTATTTACATATTTTATTTTATTTACATATTATTTATTTTGTGTACATATCATTCTTTATTTTATTTACATATTCCTTATTTTATTTAAACATGATTTTATTTTATTTACATATGATTTTATTGCAACTCAACGCTAAGAAAACGGAAATGCTGATTATCGGTCCTGCTAGACACCAACATCTATTTAATAATACCACCTTAACATTTGACAACCAAACAATTAAACAAGGAGACTCGGTAAAGAATCTGGGTATTATCTTCGACCCAACTCTCTCGTTTGAGTCACACATTAAGAGTGTTACTAAAACGGCCTTCTTTCATCTCCGTAATATCGCTAAAATTCGTTCCATCTTGTCCACTAGCGACGCTGAGATCATTATTCATGCGTTCGTTACGTCTCGTCTCGATTACTGTAACGTATTATTTTCGGGCCTCCCTATGTCTAGCATTAAAAGATTACAGTTGGTACAAAATGCGGCTGCAAGGCTTTTGACAAAAACAAGAAAGTTTGATCATATTACGCCTATACTGGCTCACCTGCACTGGCTTCCTGTGCACTTAAGATGCGACTTTAAGCTTTTACTACTTACGTATAAAATATTACACGGTTTAGCTCCAGCCTATCTCGCCGATTGTATTGTACCATATGTCCCGACAAGAAATCTGCGTTCAAAGAACTCCGGCTTATTAGTGATTCCCAGAGCCAAAAAAAAGTCTGCGGGCTATAGAGCGTTTTCTATTCGGGCTCCAGTACTCTGGAATGCCCTCCCGGTAACAGTTAGAGATGCTACCTCAGTAGAAGCATTTAAGTCCCATCTTAAAACTCATTTGTATAATCTAGCCTTTAAATAGACCCCCCTTTTTTTAGACCAGTTGATCTGCCGTTTCTTTTCTTCTCTCCTCTTCTCCCCTGTCCCTTGCGAGGGGGAGTTGCATAGGTCCGGTGGCCATGGATGAAGTGCTGGCTGTCCAGAGCCGGGACCCCGGGTGGACCACTAGCCTGTGCATCGGTTGGGGACATCTCTGCGCTGCTGACCCGTCTCCGCTCGGGATGGTTTCCTGTTGGCCCCGCTGTGGACTGGACTCCCGCTGATGTGTTGGATCCACTGTGGACTGGACTTTCACAATGTTATGTCAGACCCACTCGACATCCGTTGCTTTCGGTCTCCCCTAGAGGGGGGGGGGGTTACCCACATATGCGGTCCTCTCCAAGGTTTCTCATAGTCATTCACCGACGTCCCACTGGGGTGAGTTTTTCCTTGCCCGTATGTGGGCTCTGTACCGAGGATGTCGTTGTGGCTTGTACAGCCCTTTGAGACACTTGTGATTTAGGGCTATATAAATAAACATTGATTGATTGTATTTACAGAGCATTGTTTATTTTATTCATACATCATTTTATTTTATTTACATTTTGTTTACATATTATTCTATTATATTATTAACATGTTTTTTTTATTTACATATTTTTATTTTATTTATATATTTTTTCTTTTATTTGTATATTCTTTTTTTATTTAAATAGCATTCTATATTTTATTTACATATTATTCTTTATTTTATTTACATACATATCATTCTTGTATTTACCTATCATTCTTTATTTTATTTACATATGCTTTATTTTATTCACATATTTTTTTTTTTTTAAATTTAAATATTATTCTATTTTTTAAATTTACATATCATTCTTTATTTTATTTAGATATCATTATTTTATTTACATATCATTTTTTATTTTATTTACATATCAATCTTTATTTATTTACATATCATTCTTATTTTGTTTACATATCATTCTTTATTTTATTTACATATTATTTTTCATTTTATTTACATATATTTATTTTATTTACATATTATTCTTTATTTTATTTACATGGTATTCTATTTCATTACTACAAACCCATGAAAATGTGTTTTGAATATGTCAACAATTTAATTGTTTGTATTTTGTAATTAGTTTTATAAATAAATATTAAATTCCTTGATCAGATTATGTTATTAGATTACTTAATTGATTACTTCAACAGAACGACAGATCAGATTACTTTTTAAAATTACTTGACCAGATGTTTTCAATATATTACTTTAACAAAATACTTAATGAATACAGATTACATGATCAGAATACTTGATTTGATTATTTGATTGGATTAATTTATTCATTACTTGAACAGATTAGTTGGATTTGATTACTTTATTAGATGACTACCAGATTACTTGATCAAATTACTTTATATGATTACTTTGTCACATTACTTTATCAATATAGATTACTTCATTAGATAACATTATTAATGTATTTAAATCGATTACTTTATCGGATTACTTAATTAGTTGACTATCAGAATACTTGATCAGATTACTTCATTAGATTACTTCATTTGATACTTTACAAAATTAATACCTTAATACTTTATTACCAGATTACTTTATTAGATGACTTCCAGATTACTTGATCATATTACTTCATTACATGACTACTAGATTACTTGGTGAGATTACTTTATTAGATGACTACTAGATTACTTGATGAGATTACTTTATTAGATGACTACTAGATTACTTTATTAGATGACTACTAGATTACTTGATCAGATTACTGTATTAGATGACTACCAGATTACTTGATCATATTACTTCATTACACGACTACCAGATGACTTGATCATATTACTTTATTACATGACTACTAGATGACTTGATTAGGTTACTTTATTACATGACTACTAGATTACTTGATGAGATTACTTTATTAGACGACGACTAGATTACTTGATGAGATTACTTGATCAGATTACTTTATTAGATGACTACTATATTACTTGATACAATTATTTTATTAGATGACTACCAGATTACTTGATGAGATTACTTTATTTGATGACTACTAGATTACTTGATCAGATTACTGTATTAGATGATTACCAGATTACTTGATGAGATTACTTCATTACATAACTACTAGATGACTTGATGAGATTACTTTATTACATGACTACTAGATTACTTGATGAGATTACTTTATTACACGACTACCAGATTACTTGATCATATTACTTTATTACATAACTACTAGATGACTTGATGAGATTACTTTATTACATGACTACTAGATTACTTGATGAGATTACTTTATTAGACGACGACTAGATTACTTGATCAGATTACTTGATCAGATTACTTTATTATATGACTACTAGATTACTTGATAAAATTATTTTATTAGAAGACTACCAGATTACTTGATGAGTTTACTTTATTAGATGACTACTATATTACTTGATCCGATTACTGTATTAGATGATTACCAGATTACTTGATGAGATTACTTCATTACATGACTACCAGATTACTTGATCATATTACTTTATTACATGACAACTAGATGACTTGATGAGATTACTTCATTACATGACTACTAGATTACTTGATGAGATTACTTTATTAGATGACTACTAGATTACTTGATGAGATTATTTTATTAGATTACTACCAGATTACTTGATCAGATTACTTTATTAGATGACTACTAGATTACTTGATCAGATTACTGTATTAGATGATTACCAGATTACTTGATCATATTACGTTATTACATAACTACTAGATGACTTGATGAGATTACTTTATTACATGACTACTAGATTACTTGATGAGATTACTTTATTACATGACTACTAGATTACTTGATGAGATTACTTTATTACATGACTACTAGATTACTTGATGAGATTACTTGATGAGATTACTTTATTAGACGACGACTAGATTACTTGAAGAGATTACTTGATCAGATGACTTTATTAGATGACTACTAGATTACTTGATAAAATTATTTTATTAGAAGACTACCAGATTACTTGATGAGTTTACTTTATTAGGTGACTACTATATTACTTGATCAGATTACTGTATTAGATGATTACCAGATTACTTGATGAGATTACTTCATTACATGACTACCAGATTACTTGATCATATTACTTTATTACATAACAACTAGATGACTTGATGAGATTACTTCATTACATGACCACTAGATTACTTGATGAGATTACTTTATTAGACGGCGACTAGATTACTTAATGAGATTACTTGATCAGATTACTTTATTAGATGACTACCCGATTACTTGATTAGATGTATTTATTAGATTAGTACCAGATTACGTGGTGAGATTACTTTATTAAATGACTACTAGATTACTTGATGAGATTATTTTATTAGATGACCACCAGATTACTTGATGAGATTACTTTATTAGATGACTACTAGATTACTTGATCAGATTACTGTATTAGATGACTACCAGATTACTTGATGAGATGATTTTATTAGATGACCACCAGATTACTTGATGAGATTACTTTATTAGATGACTACTAGAGTACTTGATCAGATTACTGTATTAGATGACTACCAGATTACTTGATGAGATTATTTTATTAGATGACCACCAGATTACTTGATGAGATTACTTTATTAGATGACTACTAGATTACTTGATCATATTACTTTATTAGATGACTACTAGATTACTTGATCAGATTACTGTATTAGATGACTACCAGATTACTTGATCATATTACTTTATTACATGATTACTAGATGACTTGATGAGATTATTTTATTACATGACTACCAGATTACTTGATCATATTACTTAATTAGATGACTACCAGATTACTTGATCAGATTACTTTTTTAGATGACTACTAGATTCCTTGATCAGATTACTGTATTAGATGACTACCAGATTACTGGATCATATTACTTCATTACATGACTACCAGATTACTGGATCATATTACTTTATTACATGACTACTAGATGATTTGATGAGATTACTTTATTAGACGACGACTAGATTACTTGATGAGATTACTTGATCAGATTACTTTATTAGATGACTACCCGATTACTTGATTAGATGTATTTATTAGATGACTACCCGATTACTTGATTAGATTTATTTATTAGATTAGTACCAGATTACTTGATGATATTACTTTATTAGATGACTACTCGATTACTTGATAAGATTACTTTATTAGATGACTACTAGATGACTTGATGAGATTACTTTATTACATGACTACCAGATTACTTGATCATATTACTTTATTAGATGACTACCAGATTACTTGATCAGATAACTTTATTAAATAACTACTAGGTTACTTGATCATATTACTTCATTACATGACTACCAGGTTACTTGATCATATTACTTCATTACATGACTACCAGATTACTTGATCATATTACCTTATTAGATGACTACCAGATTACTTGATCAGATAACTTTATTGAATGACTACTAGGTTACTTGATCATATTACTTCATTACATGACTACCAGATTACTTGATCATATTACCTTATTAGATGACTACCAGATTACTTGATCAGATAACTTTATTGAATGACTACTAGGTAACTTGATCATATTACTTCATTACATGACTACCAGATTACTTGATCATATTACTTTATTACATGATTACTAGATGACTTGATGAGATTATTTTATTACATGACTACCAGATTACTTGATCATATTACTTAATTAGATGACTACCAGATTACTTGATCAGATTACTTTTTTAGATGACTACTAGATTCCTTGATCAGATTACTGTATTAGATGACTACCAGATTACTGGATCATATTACTTCATTACAT
>NC_084758.1:32938593-32968593 GCF_033978785.1 Entelurus aequoreus
TGTCATTCATTTATTAGGATTATTTTACTTTGTGTTCGTGTTGTCAATTTGCATTATTTTAAGTCTTGTCATTCATTTATCAGGATTATTTTACTTTGTGTTTGTGTTGTCACTTTGCATTATTTTTAGTCTTGTCATTCATTTATTAGGATTATTTTACTTTGTGTTCGTGTTGTCACTTTGCATTATTTTAAGTCTTGTCATTCATTTATTAGGATTATTTTACTTTGTGTTCGTGTTGTCACTTTGCATTATTTTAAGTCTTGTCATTCATTTATTAGGATTATTTTACTTTGTGTTCATGTTGTCACTTTGCATTATTTTTAGTCTTGTCATTCATTTATTAGGATTATTTTACTTTGTGTTCATGTTGTCACTTTGCATTATTTTTAGTCTTGTCATTCATTTATTAGGATTATTTTACTTTGTGTTCATGTTGTCACTTTGCATTATTTTTAGTCTTGTCATTCATTTATTAGGATTATTTTACTTTGTGTTCGTGTTGTCACTTTGCATTATTTTAAGTCTTGTCATTCATTTATCAGGATTATTTTACTTTGTGTTTGTGTTGTCACTTTGCATTATTTTTAGTCTTGTCATTCATTTATTAGGATTATTTTACTTTGTGTTCGTGTTGTCACTTTGCATTATTTTAAGTCTTGTCATTCATTTATTAGGATTATTTTACTTTGTGTTCATGTTGTCACTTTGCATTATTTTTAGTCTTGTCATTCATTTATTAGGATTGTTTTACTTTGTGTTTATGTTGTCACTTTGCATTATTTTAAGTCTTGTCGTTCATTTATTAGGATTGTTTTACTTTGTGTTCATGTTGTCACTTTGCATTTTTTTGAGTCTTGTCGTTTATTATGATTATTTAAAATCTCGTCAGCGTGAATTTATTAAAATGATTTTTAGTCTAGTCACCCTTAATTTATTACGATTATTTTTAGTCTAGTCAGCGTTAAATTAAGATTATTTTTAGTCTACTCAGCGTTAATTTATTAAGATTATTTTTAGTCTAGTCAGCGTCAATTTATTAAGAGTATTATAAATCTCGTCAGCGTTAATTTATTTAAATGATTTTAAGTCTAGTCAGCGTTAAATTAAGATTATTTTTAGTCTGGTCAATTTTAATTTATTAAGATTATTTTGAGTCTATTCAGTGTTAAATTAAGATTATTTGTAGTCTAGTCAATGTTATTTTATTAAGATTATTTTTAGTCTAGTCAGCGTTAAATTATTAAGATTATTTTTAGTCTAGTCAGCGTTAAATTAAGATTATTTTTAGTCTAGTCAATGTTAATTTATTAAAATTATTTTTAGTCTAGTCAGTGTTAATTTATTAAAATTTGTTTTAGTCTAGTCAGCATTAATTTATTAAGATTATATTCAGTCTAGTCAACGTTAATTTATTAGGATTTATTTTAGTCTAGTCAGCGTTAATTTATGAAGGTTATTTTTAGTCTAGTCAGCGTTAATTTATTAAGATTATTTTACATCTAGTCAGCGTTAATTTATTAAGATTATTTTTTATCTAGTCAGCGTTAATTTATTAGGATTATTTTACATCTGGTCAGCTTTAATTTAGTAATATTTTTTTTAGTCTAGTCACCATTAATTTATTAAAATAATGTATTAATATTTTTCTTTGTATAGTCAGTGTTAGTTTTTTAAAGTTCATTTTTAGTCTAGTCAGTGTTAATTTATTAGGATTATTTTTAGTCTAGTCAGTGCTTTAATTTATTAGGATTATTTTTAGTCCAGTCAGTGTTAATTTATCAGGATTATTTTAGTCTAGTCAGCGTTAATTTATTAAAGATTATTTTTAGGCTAATCAGCGTTAATATATTAGGAATATTTTTAGTCTAGTCAGCGTTAATTTATTAATATTATTTTTAGTTTAGTCAGTGTTAATGTATTATTATTTTTAGTCTAGTCAGTGTTAATGTATTAATATTATTTTTAGTCTAGTCAGCGTTCATTTATTAAGATTATTTTTAGTCTAGTCAGTGTTAGTTTATTATTATTTTTAGTCTAGTCAGTGCTAATTTATTATTTAAATTTTTTGTTTAGTCAGCGTTAATTTATTAATATTATTTTTGGTTTAGTCAGTGTTCATTTATTACGATTAATTTTAGTCTAGTCTGGGGTAATTTATTAATATACATTTTAGTTTAGTCAGCGTTAATTTATTAGCATAATTTTTTGTTTAGTCAGTGTTAATTTATTAAGATTATTTTTAGTCTGGCCAGCGTTAATCTATTAATATTATTTTTAGTGTAGTCAGTGTTAATTGTGTACGTTAGAATGATATGTGATAAATAAGGTGAGCGAGTCTTTTCCTGTCAGCTCAATCGCTGCACTTTGCCTCAGGCTGCCTTCACGGTCCTAATTAGTGCGTGTGTGTGTGTGTGTGTGTGTGTGTGTGTGTGTGTGTGTGTGTGTGTGTGTGTGTGTGTGTGTGTGTGTGTGTGTGTGTGTGTGTGTGTGTGTGTGTGTGTGTGTGTGTGTGTGTGTGTGTGTGTGCGCGCGCGTGTGCGTGCGTGTGCTGCAGTTCTATCAATACATGCTTAATGGTCTCTCTCTCAATGCAGCAGCTTCTGAGAGATGCTGGAACTTGATGGATGACTTCTAGATGGATGATTGATACATGGATGCATCGATATGTCAATGGATGAGTGATGGATGGATGGATGAGTGATGAATGGACCATGGATGGATGTTTGCTGGATGGATGAGTGATGGGTGCATGGACCATGGATGGATGAATGATGATAGATGGGTGAGTGATGGATGAATTATTGATGAACAGATGATGGATGGAGGATTTTCCTTCACAGAGGTATAACAATAGTTTTATAAAAATAGTCCACTATTATACTTGTAGAACACTTTTCTACCTTCAAGTACTCAAAGCACTTGACACTATTTACACACCCCCACACACACACACACACACACACACACACACACACACACACACACACACACACACACACACACACACACACACACACACACACACACACACACACACCACACACTCCCACGCACTCCCACACACACCCACACTCCCACACACACCCACACACTCCCACGCACTCCCACACTCACCCACACTCACCCACACACCCACACTCCCACACACTCCCACACACTCCCACACTCTCCCACACACTCCCACACACACCCACACTCCCACACACACTCCCACACTCTCCCACACTCTCCCACACACTCCCACACTCTCCCACACACTCCCACACACTCCAACACACTCCCACACACACCCACACTCTCCCACACTCTCCCACACACTCCCACTCACACACACTCCCACACACACCCACACTCCCACACTCCCACACACTCCCACACAGACCCACACTCTCCCACACACTCCCACACTCTCCCACACTCTCCCACACTCTCCCACACACTCCCACACACACCCACACTCCCACACTCCCACACACTCCCACACTCTCCCACACACTCCCACACACACCCACACTCCCACACACTCCCACACACACCCACACTCCCACACACTCCCACACACTCCCACACACATCCACACACCCACACTCCCACACTCTCCCACACTCTCCCACACACTCCCACACACACCCACACTCTCCCACACTCTCCCACACGCTCCCACACACACCCACACACTCCCACACTCCCACACACACCCACACACTCGCACACACTCGCACACACTCCCACACACACCCACACACCCACACTCCCACACACTCCCACACACTCCCACGCACTCCCACACGCACCCACACTCTCCCACACTCTCCCACACACTCCCACACACACCCACACACACCCACACTCTCCCACACACAACCACACACGACACACAACCACACTCCCACACACTCCCACACACACCCACACTCCCACACACTCCCACACTCCCACACTCCCACACTCCCACACACTCCCACACACAGAATCAATGGAAGTTTGGCAGCAGCAGGCAGTAAATGAGCAAAAGAAATGAGTCGTGCGAGGCCGGCTGTGGCGCACATAAACAAGGCGGGACCGGCTGTGGCGCACATAAACGAGGCGGGACCGGCTGTGGCGCACATAAACGAGGCGGGACCGGCTGTGGCGCACAGAAACGAGGCGGGACCGGCTGTGGCGCACAGAAACGAGGCGGGACCGGCTGTGGCGCACATAAACGAGGCGGGACCGGCTGTGGCGCACATAAACGAGGCGGGACCGGCTGTGGCGCACACAAACGAGGCGGGATCGGCTGTGGCGCACAGAAACGAGGCGGGACCGGCTGTGGCGCACACAAACGAGGCGGGATCGGCTGTGGCGCACAGAAACGAGGCGGGACCGGCTGTGGCGCACACAAACGAGGCGGGACCGGCTGTGGCGCACACAAACGAGGCGGGACCGACTGTGGCGCACACAAACGAGGCGGGACCGGCTGTGGCGCACACAAACGAGGCGGGACCGGCTGTGGCGCACACAAACGAGGCGGGACCGGCTGTGGCGCACACAAACGAGGCGGGACCGGCTGTGGCGCACATAAACGAGGCGGGACCGGCTGTGGCGCACATAAACGAGGCGGGACCGGCTGTGGCGCACATAAACGAGGCGGGACCGGCTGTGGCGCACACAAACGAGGCGGGACCGGCTGTGGCGCACACAAACGAGGCGGGACCGACTGTGGCGCACACAAACGAGGCGGGACCGGCTGTGGCGCACACAAACGAGGCGGGACCGGCTGTGGCGCACACAAACGAGGCGGGACCGGCTGTGGCGCACACAAACGAGGCGGGACCGGCTGTGGCGCACATAAACGAGGCGGGACCGGCTGTGGCGCACATAAACGAGGCGGGACCGGCTGTGGCGCACATAAACGAGGCGGGACCGGCTGTGGCGCACAGAAACGAGGCGGGACCGGCTGTGGCGCACAGAAACGAGGCGGGACCGGCTGTGGCGCACATAAACGAGGCGGGACCGGCTGTGGCGCACAGAAACGAGGCGGGACCGGCTGTGGCGCACAGAAACGAGGCGGGACCGGCTGTGGCGCACACAAACGAGGCGGGATCGGCTGTGGCGCACACAAACGAGGCGGGACCGGCTGTGGCGCACACAAACGAGGCGGGACCGACTGTGGCGCACACAAACGAGGCGGGACCGGCTGTGGCGCACACAAACGAGGCGGGACCGGCTGTGGCGCACACAAACGAGGCGGGACCGGCTGTGGCGCACACAAACGAGGCGGGACCGGCTGTGGCGCACACAAACGAGGCGGGACCGGCTGTGGCGCACACAAACGAGGCGGGACCGGCTGTGGCGCACACAAACGAGGCGGGACCGGCTGTGGCGCACACAAACGAGGCGGGACCGGCTGTGGCGCACACAAACGAGGCGGGACCGGCTGTGGCGCACACAAACGAGGCGGGACCGGCTGTGGCGCACACAAACGAGGCGGGACCGGCTGTGGCGCACACAAACGAGGCGGGACCGGCTGTGGCGCACACAAACGAGGCGGGACCGGCTGTGGCGCACACAAACGAGGCGGGACCGGCTGTGGCGCACACAAACGAGGCGGGACCGGCTGTGGCGCACACAAACGAGGCGGGACCGGCTGTGGCGCACATAAACGAGGCGGGACCGGCTGTGGCGCACACAAACGAGGCGGGACCGGCTGTGGCGCACACAAACGAGGCGGGACCGGCTGTGGCGCACACAAACGAGGCGGGACCGGCTGTGGCGCACACAAACGAGGCGGGACCGGCTGTGGCGCACAGAAACGAGGCGGGACCGGCTGTGGCGCACACAAACGAGGCGGGACCGGCTGTGGCGCACACAAACGAGGCGGGACCGGCTGTGGCGCACACAAACGAGGCGGGACCGGCTGTGGCGCACATAAACAAGGTGAGCAGCGGCGAGGAGGACGACGCTTATCGATCACAGAGGAAGCTCACCGGAGCGCGACTCCCCTTGAATCTAATCGGCGAACGCACGCGACAAGGTGATTGATTCTCCCGTGACGTCCTCTTGGCGTCGATAGCAAGAATCGCTGCGTCGGCTGACAGTTTCTTCCTGTGCTTCAGAGCGCTGCCACTAGGGGCGCCCAAACGCTAACATGCAACACCACTCAAAGAACACTATATTGCCAAAAGTATTTGGCCACCTGCCTTCACTCACATATGAACTTGAAGTGTCATCCCATTCCTAACCCATAGGGTTCAATATGACCTTTTGCAGCTATTACAGCTTCAACTCTTCTGGGAAGGCTGTCCACAAGGTTGCGGAGTGTGTTTATAGCATACTTGCCAACCCTCCCGTTTTTAGCGGGAGAATCCCGGTATTCAGCGCCTCTCCCGACAACCTCCCGGCAGAGATTTTCTCCCGACAAACTCCGGTATTCAGCTGGAGCTGGAGGCCACGCCCCCTCCAGCTCAATGCGGACCTGAGACTGAGTGGGGACAGCCTGTTCTCACGTCCGCTTTCCCACAATATAAACAGCTTGCCTGCCCAATGACGTCATAACATCTAGGGCTTTTAGAGAGTAGAGTGCACAACTGCGCACACAACAAGGAGACGAAGCAGAAGAACGAGTGAATTACAGACATGGCGACGCCGTCGACGAGCAAGATGAAGAAATACGCTTCCAAGTTCCAAAACGACTGGAAACAAGAATTTCAGTTCATCCAGGACACTTCGAAGGGGAAGGTGTATGTTGCCTGTAAATATGTAGAACAGACTTCTCCATTGAACACGGTGGCCGAAATGATATACTCATCATGAACGGAGAAGTCAAACAGGACAATACTGCCATCTAATGGATAGCCACCGGAACACTAGAATTCACTGAAAGTCAAGTATTTCATATATATATATATATATATATATATATATATATATATATATATATATATATATATATATATATATATATATATATATATATATATAAAATACTCGAGTTGGTGAATTCTAGCTGTAAATTACCACGCCCCCAAACACGCCACCCCCCACCCCCACCCCCTACCCCCCACCTCCCGATATTGGAGGTCTCAAGGTTGGCAAGTATGGTTTGTAGGAATTTTCCATCATTCTTCCAAAAGCACATTGGTGAGGTCACACACTGATGTTGGTGGAGAAGGCCTGGCTCTCTGTCTCCGTTCTAATTCATCTCAAAGGTGTTCAGGTCAGGACTCTGTGCAGGCCAGTCAAGTTCATCCACACCAGACTCTGTCACCCATGTCTTTATGGAAACTTTGCTTTGTGCACTGGTGCACAGTCATGTTGGAAGAGGAAGGGGCCCGCTCCAAAACTGTTCCCACAAGGTTGGGAGCATGGAATTGTCCAAAATGTTTCGGTATCCTGGAGCATTCAAAGTTCCTTTCACTGGAACCAAGGGGCCATTACCAGAACCCCACCACACACAGCTGATAATGTTCCTACCAGCCCACGGGCCCAAGAGAAAGAGCATAGGCATCGCGGGACGGTATAGCTCGGTTGGTAGAGCGGCCGTGCCAGCAACTTGAGGGTTGCAGGTTCGATCCCCGCTTCCGCCATCCTAGTCACTGCCGTTGTGTCCTTGGGCAAGACACTTTACCCACCTGCTCCCAGTGCCACCCACACTGGTTTAAAATGTAACTTAGATATTGGGTTTCACAATGTAAAGCGCTTTGAGTCACTTGAGAAAAAGCGCTATATAAATGTAATTCACTTCACTTCACTTCATTTGAGGGAAGCCCTCAAAACCTGTGGTCACCCCAGTTGGTGGTCGTTTGTGAAAAGTGCATCCAATTCCAGAAATAACAAGAACGGAGTGGATGAGGAGGAAAAAGGTGACATATTGTCATTCCATATGTATCAGGTCTATCTGAGGAAGTCAGAAGAGTTTCTAACCAACACAACATCTCAGTACACTTCAAAGCTGGCAACACCCTGAGACAGAGACTGGTGCATACTAGAGACCGCACACCCCACACCCACAAAAACAATCTGGTGTATGGTATCCAGTGTAATGATGAATGCACTGGTTCATATAATAGGGAAACAAAACAACCGCTATGGCACAGCATAGACGGGCAAAGTCTTCAGGCCAAGACTCCGCGGTCTACCTGCACCTCCGGGAGAAACAGCACACCTTTGACAACAATCATGTACCCACTTTGGACAGGGAGGCCGAATGGTACCAGAGAGGAGTGAGGGAAGCCATCTAAGTCAAGGTTGAAAAACCATCCCTGAACAGAGGAGGTGGTCTGCGACACCACCTGTCTCCCACATACAACACTGTCCTTTCAACCTTACCTAAAAGACTCCGCAATTTAGCCTCCAACACATAACAGGAGTTAGAAACATTCTGTTCACAGAGGGTGACCACAATGACATTTGTTTACAGCTGAAAGGAATGCTAACATGGGTGACTCCGACTATTTTGGACTGGTAGTAGTCGATCCACAGCGATCGTTCGGCCACACCTCAATGCTAACGAGGGGAAATTACACTTCAACGGCTGTCGTTGGCGTTGACAGTTAGGATTGTTTACATCTCAACAGTGGTTTTTCTCACTACGATAGGGCGAAACCATCCTTGCCCATTCTTGGTTTTGGAGTATAAATATTTGGGGTTTTGGCACCAGCCGCTAGACTAGATCTGACCGATCTAAGTCAAAGACTATGGTGAATGGTAAATGGGTTGTACTTGTATAGCGCTTTTCTACCTTTTTAAGGAACTCAAAGCGCTTTGACACATTCACCCATTCGCACACACACATTCACACATTCACACACTGATGGCGCTAACCAGGCCCACCAGGAGCAAGGGTGGAGTGTCTTGCTCAAGGACACAACGGACGTGACTAGGATGGTAGAAGGTGGGGATTGAACCAGTAACCCTCAGATTGCTGGCACGGCCACTCTCCCAACTTCGCCACGCCGTCCCCTAGACTAGATCTGACCAATCTAAGTCTAAGACTAGATGTGACCAATCTAAGTCCAAGACTAGATCTGACCGGGGTAAATCACACCTTTTTTTGATTGATTGAAACTTTTATTAGTAGATTGCACAGTACCTATTCCGTACAATTGACCACTAAATGGTAACACCCGAATACGTTTTTCAACTTGTTTAAGTCGGGGTCCACGTTAATCAATTCATGGTTCACCTAACCTTATCCGTGTCTACACACAACAATGCCACCGTTTAAGACCCCCGCCCCACTCCGTCCGCCGGCGCAACGCGACCTAGTACGCATGCGCGGAAAATACGTACGTCATAGTCACCTCCAGTGTTGCTTTGTGTGCAAGTCCTTAAATTTTACTTATCTGAACAATATCCAGTGTTGAGGGTATTTTAATGAACTGGAATCCAGTGTGCTGTGGGGCCCTATTGTGGTGAATCACACCTGAGACATCATACATTAATCAAATCTTTATTAGACACGTGAATAATATGACAAAGAACATTTTACATCAATCAAACTAGGGATCTAGATATCTGGTCAGGACACTCCTCACTCTTTTGCCTTCACCTTCATTGTCCATTCCTTTTTGGTGACTTTATAAACTCTGGACCTAGACGTTGAGTCCGCGACATACATGGCGGACAATAACTGATACAGTCTGCTTTGCCAGTCCAAAAGCATTCGCCGTTTTCCGTAGTCTTCCCTCGACGGCCAGGTAATACAAAGCACTAAGTAGCGTCACAGCTGACCCGGACATTGGAAAGTTCTCTTGCCGTCTGAGAAGTGTTGTATCCCAAATAGCTGCAATGGCTTTCTCTTAAGGTATTCATGTGGGATTTCCACAAGCGTCTGTACATGTAGAAGAAGGAGAAACACGGGCACGTCTGGATGACTCACCTCCATAGTTCCAGTGGTTAGCTCCGGGTTACGAAACCGCTTTATTATAAAGCTGGCTGTGGCGCGTTCTTTCTGACGTCACTTCCTGTGTGGGAAGTGACGTCACTGGTGTCACTTCCTCTCCGAACTCAGTTTGTAAACGATCAATGAGTCCATACAAAGCTAAGAGCCGGAGATTCACATGGCGCACTTACCCGTGTAAAAAATTGTCCGAGGAGGGGACCTTAAACTCTGGTTTAGTGTGGCTGAAACAGGGTTTCGGCTAAATAATTATTCCTTTAAAGGGTTGAATGACTTAGTGTAGACATGGCCTAAGTCTAAGACTAGATCTGACCAATCTAAGTCAATGATCATGAACTAATGAAGTCTACTTGGATGAGAGGCCAAACGTCTTCTAAGACAGTCCTGTTGTGATCCATTAAACACTCTGAGACTACCATTTATTTTGTTCAAACAATTATTTGTAGCATTCAATACCACAAATACAATCTGAGGCCAAAGAAGTTGATCCAGCAAATGCGAGTAAATACTCAACATTATTTTTTACATCACTTCATACTACTGTCGTCATTTGTAGTATATTTTATTGCATTGTTTTTTATATTCGATTCACAATCTAAAAGTTTCTTTTACTTTTTAAAAGGCGTTTTATATATCAAAATGGTGCCGTTTTTGGTGCCAAACAATTGATTTAATTTAATTTTATTGGGGAATGCTGTTTTGAAATAGGAGTGTTTTGATTGAAACATGCGACATCATTGATCAAAGCTTCTGACAAATACTGAAGAATTTTATAACACAGCTGAGGGTGTTATGATGCTATTATGATGCTTTTCTTATCGAGGTTGGTACACTCGCTAGGCAAGAGAAGCCAGAAACCTGAGACCAAGTGGTTGGTAAAAAGTCTTGTTCTCAGGTAGGATTCTGTTGTAAATACTATGAATATGTATTTGGTATTGACATTCAAAATAGGCGTGGAAATCCATTTGTTTTGCATTACACTTTTAATTTACAGTAAAGTGAAAGTATGCTTCAATAATCCATGATCATAATTATGGATATGCAATATTGGTTGTTTTGTGTCAACCACAATGACAACCTTTGTTCTCCACGGCTGAGTAGGCGGTACGTGACAAAGTTCGTTGTTGCGGCGACTTGTGAGCGCCCAGTTTGAGAGGTGATGTGCGTCATTGTTGTATTTCTGTACCAGTTGATGAGCACATAGGTCGATGACAAATGTTCACGTTTTCCACATCGTTTTCGACCGTTTATCTGATTGATCGCGTTGAAGCGTCAAAACGTTCCCCAATATTACCGGTTTTACTGTAAATCATACTTTTCATGTTTGTATGCCCCATATTTTTCAACTAATTTCAACCATTTCACCGTTAAAACATTTGTCTTAAATAGGACAGTATTTTTTTAACACCCAAAATTCCCCATTTTTTAAAAGTATTCATGATTCTCCAAAATATTGGACAATATAATTGGTACCCAACAAAGCAACCAAGAGAGCCGACTCCATCCTCGGCCGCCCACCAACTCTCGGCCAGTGTCCATGGATGAGCGAGGATGCGTCCGAGGAGACCGAGGTGTCCTATACCTGCTCTTCCAGCGAAGACACTGTGAAGCTCGTCCGTCCCGGCGCCCAGCGCCAGCTCCGCAGCCCTGTCTCTTCATCCACATCTCCAGTCTCTCCAAACGGACTCTGGTGTGGCAGAGACCCAGCAGTTGGCTCCCGGGAGGCAGTTCCAGAAGTTCACAGAAAAAGCACTGCAGAAGTCACGAAAGTGCCACCCCTTGTCACACAGTCCCAAAGGGTCCCCAACCAAAAGGCAAAAAAACCCCGCATGAAAACACGAGGGAAACATCAGGAACACAAAAGGATGACACAAGAGCACAGAGCTCCTGCTACCAGCAGCCAGCTCAGCGGCGCCATCTTGGAAAATAAATAAATAAATCCACGCCCAATTTCTACAGAAATTGTATTTTCTAGTTGTGCTTGTTCCGAAGATGTTTTCATGTGTGCTTGTGTTCACAGACCAGATCACAGAAGACGTTGAACCATGGCGATCATGAACCCACCAATCATCAAATCCATCCTCTCGGTCTTCATCATTGGAATCATCTCCATCCTGACCTTCATCCTGTTGGCCTTCGTCATTGGACTCCTCTACATCCCAGCATCAAAAAACTCTGTCATGACTGCTTGGATTGAGAAATACCAGCCTTCGTTTTACGTAAAACTACTCTTTTACACTTTATTTGCATACATGGATGCTGAGAACTGGATCAAGTTGACCCAAAACATGTCCTCCTACAGAACAGACAGACTACGGAGAACTTCAAGGAAATTGAGGTAAACGACACTTTTTTCACCTGGATAAAGGTTAGACCCTGGTCATTGTCTCTTGTAGAAAATCAGGCAAAGCCTGGGTGGGGTGAAGGCTCAGGAAGACTATGTGGAGAAGATGAAGACTCTGGAAGAACAAGTGGAAAAGATGAACACTCCAGAAGAAAGTGTGGACGAGATTAAATATCAGATAGCAAAAAAATGGGAAATTGAGGTAAAAACACATGTTGACACTTGGTTAAAGGGTTAGAAGCTGACCTTCATCTTTAGGAACTCACGCCACTTGTGGACACGATGAAGACTCTGGAACTACGTCTGGACCAGATGAAGACTCTGGACGAAGTTGTGGACAAGATGAAAGATCAGATTGCAGAAACTGCAAGCAAAAAAGACGTTGAGGTAATAAAAGAAATGAGAAAAATTGAGGCACAAAACACATTTTCAGATCCTGATCATTTTCCCACGCAACTTGTCAACATAATGAAGACGCGCATGGACCGGATGAAGAGTCTGGAAGGAAGCGTGGGCGAGATAAACGATCAGATTGCGAAAGCTGCCAAAAAGACAGACGTTGAGGTAAAAAAACAAATGCTTTGTTAAAGGGCGACGCTGATTATTGTCTCTTGTAGAAGTTCACGCCACTTGTGGACACTGTGAAGGCTCTGAGCCAACGTCTGGACAAGATGGAGACTCTGGAAGAGAATGTGGACACGATGAAATGTCAGATTGCAACAGATGCAAACAAAAAGGAAATTGAGGTAAAAAAACAGTTACACTTTCAAAAAAGGGTCATCTTGATCGTTTTCTGACGTCACTTGTCGACATGGTGAAGACTCTGGGACAAGGTCTGGACCAGATGAAGACTCTGAAAGAAGGTGTGGACAACATGAAAGATCAGATTGCAGAAACTGCAAACAACATTGAGGTAAAACAAACAACTCACATCTTGGTTAAAGGGTTAGAGTAGACCCTGATCCTTTACTCCTGTAGGAACTCGGGCCACTTGTGGACAAGTTGAAGACTGAACGAGCATCTAGACCGAGTGGACAATCAGTTTGCAAAAGCTGCAAACATCTGTGGAAAGGACGCAGATATGATTAAGAGTTCTTTCTTTTTAGATAGCCATGTTAGAGCAGCACCCAGTATTTTTCCTCTGTGTATTCTACCAGTTTCTTTAGACATTTCAGATGCCTGGTTAAGGGTCGTAAACCATCGGAATGTGAAGACAACCCCCACATCTCTCTCTTATCGGTGTTGAGAGGGGAGGAGATGGGGGCTTTCTTTGTGTGAAATGAGTTGCCCTTTCCTTTGGAATGCCAGATCAACGAGACCAGCCGATACGAATGTATTGATTGAGTTGACCTCCCAAAGCTTTGGAATAAAACTAGAAAATATTCTGTCTTGACGGTCCTTCTTACTCAGCATATATGTCATCAAAAGAACTCGGGATTGACCAGTAACTTAGATTCCCTGGGAGGAAGAACTGGTCTGACGCAACACATCCCAAAGAAAATGTATGTAAAACACCGCAAGACTTCATTTGCAGACCTAAATGGGAGACCAATGAACATGTTCTCCCGCAGAGACGCCGAACAACGGTGGAGGCGCTGGAGAGGAAGAACCAAGACACCACGGTGAGGTTCCCAGCCACGATGGAAAATGGAGGGGTCTATGTGACCAGCGAAACAAATGCCAGACTGATCTACAAAAAGGTGCTGATCAACGGCTATGACGCCCATCACAGGTATGATGTCACCTCATGGCTAACTCAGAGTGGTACAGCACCACTAGGCGGCACTAACTCCACTCGATGCTCCTCCTGCAGGGTTTTTACAGTCCCCATCAAGGGCATCTACTTCGCCACCTTCACCTGCGGCGTCGAAAAAGGAAATCTGTACGCTGGGTTGCACGCCAACGCGAGGATGGTGTCGGTGCGGGACATGAACTCTTTGGGAGGTCGCAGCGCCACCAACAGCATGATGTTGAGATTGGAGGTGAACGAGCAGCTCCACGTGGAGGTGTATCAAAATTGTTTCTGCAGCTCCAGCGACGAGACCACTTTCAGCGTGTTTCTCCTCAAGAGAACGTGAAGGACATTGGAGGGGTGACAAGTCTTCTTTCTGACCTACAGGTTGGCACTCGGACCTGGCAGTGGCCCCGGGTCAGAGTGTCCACCAGCATCCAGCGAGCCCGCTCCTGTTGGACACCTGCTGGGTGGCTTTTCTGCTCGGCACTCACATTATCTTCCTCGAGTTGATTGATGGTTACTACGTGTGTGTTTATGTTGATGTAAATAGTTCATTGGTCCAGGGACATGTGACGAGAACATGTTTGTTGTTTTCGGTTTATTTCCAATACCGTATTTTTCGGAGTATAAGTCGCTCCGGAGTATAAGTCGCACCGGCCGAAAATGCATAATAAAGGAGGAAAAAAACATATATAAGTCGCACTGGAGTATAAGTCGCATTTTTGGGGGAAATGTATTTGATAAAAGCCAACACCAAGAATAGACATTTGAAAGGCAATTTAAAATAAATAAAGAATAGTGAACAACAGGCTGAATAAGTACGTTATATGAGGCATAAATAACCAACTGAGAACGTGCCTGGTATGTTAACGTAACATATTATGGTAAGAGCCATTCAAATAACTAACATATAGAACATGCTATACGTTTACCAAACAATCTGTCACTCCTAATCGCTAAATCCCATGAAATCTTATACGTCTAGTCCAGGGGTCGGCAACCCGCGGCTCCGGAGCCGCATGCGGCTCTTTCACCACTCTGATGCGGCTCAGCTGCATACTTGCCGACCCCCCCGATTTTCCCAGGAGATTTATGGATCTCAGTGCCTCTCCTAGATAACTCCCAGGGAAAATATAATCCTATTTTCACTCTAATTACTAAATTGAGGGAGTGCCCTAATTGCACTGTGGTAATAGTTCCCTATAGCATTTACAAACAGCATGACAGCCCAGCCACAAGTTGTATGAAGCTATTACTTGCACACATAGGAGACAGCAAAGCATACTTACTCATCAGCCACACAGCTTACACTGACGGTAGCCGTATCAAACAACTTTAACATTGTTACGTTACAAATATGCGCCACACTGTGAACCCACACCAAAAAAGAATGAAAAACACATTTCTGGAGAACATCCGCACCGTAACACAACATAAACACAACACAACCAATACCCAGAATCCCATGCAGCCCTAACTTTTCCGGTCTAAATTATACACCCCCGCTACCACCAAATCCCCCCACACATCAACCCCCCTTTTTGCCGATATCCAATATTCCGATATTGTCCAACTCTTTAATTACCGATACCGATGTCAACCGATATATGCAGTCGTGCAATTAACACATTATTATGCCTAATTTGGACAACCAGGTATGGTGAAGATAAGGTACTTTTTAAAAATAAAAATAAAATAAGATAGCTAAATTTAAAAAAAATTATTGAATAAAAAAGAAAGTAAAACAATATAAAAACAGTTACATAGAAACTAGTAATTAATGAAAATGAGTCAAATTAACTGTTAAAAGTTAGTACTATTAGTGGAGCAGCAGCACGCACAATCATGTGTGCTTACGGACTGTATCCCTTGCAGACTGTATTGATATATATTGATATATCATGTAGGAACCAGAATATTGATAACAGAAAGAAATGGGGGGAGGGGGGTTTTTTGGGTTGGTGCACTAATTGTAAGTGTATCTCGTGTTTTTTATGTTGATTTAATTAAAAAAAGAAAAAAAGAAGAAAAAAAAACGATACAGATAAAAAAAAAAAACGATACCGATAATTTCCGATATTACATTTTAACGCATTTATCGTCCGATAATATCGGCAGGCCGATATTATCGGACATCCCTAGTTGTAAGTTACATTTTTCTGTAAGGTTATATTTCTCTTCTGTAGAGAATGATTTTTGTACATTGTTGACTTTGCTTTGTACATAATTTGAGATGTTTGCAAACGCACCAAATCATCGAATTTCAATCTAGTGTTTGAACGTTCTCTATATCCAAAATGATGTATTGTTATAACTGATATGTTTTGGTCCACAACATACAAACCCCAAAAGCCGTGAAGTTGTCACGTTGTGTAAATGGTAAATAAAAACAATACAATGATTTGCAAATCCTTTCCAACTTCTATTCAATTGAATAAACTGCAAAGACAAGTCACTTAATGTTTGAACTAGTAAACTTTATTTTTTGCAAATATTAACTCATTTGGAATTTGATGCTGGCAACATGTTTCACAAAAGCTGGCACAAGTGGCAAAAAAGACTGAAAGTTGAGGAATGTTTATCAAAGACTTATTTGGAACATCCCACAGGTGAACAGGCTAATTGGGAACAGGTGGGTGCCATGATTGGGTATAAAAGCAGCTTCCATGAAATGCTCAGTCATTCACAAACAAGGACGGGGGCGAGGGTCACCACTTTGTCAACAAATGCCTGAGCAAATTGTTGAACAACATTTCTCAAGCAGCTATTGCAAGGAATTTAGGGATTTCACCATCTACGCTGCGTGATATCATCAAAAGGTTCAGAGAATCTGAAGAAATCACTGCACGTAAGCTACAATATTACGCACCTTGGATCCCTCAGGCAGTACTGCCATCAAAAAGCGACATCAGTGTGTAAAGGACATCACCACATGGGCTCAGGAACACTTCAGAAAGCCACTGTCAGTAACTACAGTTGGTCGCTACATCTGTACGTGCGAGTTAAAACTCTAATATGCAAAGCCAAAGGCATTTATCAACAACACCCAGAAACGTCGGCTTCGCAGGGCCCGAGCTCATCTAAGATGGACTGATGCAAAGTGGAAAAGTGTTCTGTGGTCTGACGAGTCCACATTTCAAATTGTTTTTGGAAACTGGACGTCGTGTCTTCCGGACCAAAGGGGGGAAAAAAAACATCCGTACTGTTATAGGTGCAAAGTGTAAAAGGCAGCATGTGTGATGGTATGGGGGTGTATTAGTGCCCAAGACATGGGTAACTTACACATCTGTGAAGGCACCATTAATGCTGAAAGGTACATACAACTTTTGGAGCAACATATGTTGCCATCCAAGCAATGTCTATTTTATGGACGCCCCTGCTTATTTCAGGAAGACAATGCCAAGCCACGTGTTACAACAGCGTGGCTTCGTAGTAAAAGAGTGCTGGTACTAGACTGGCCTGCCTGTAGTCCAGACTTGTCTCCCATTGAAAATGTGTGGTGCATTATGAAGTGTAAAACAGCACAAGGGAGACCCCCGGACTGTTGAACAACTTAAGCTGTACATCAAGCAAGAATGGGAAATTCCACTTCAAAAATGTGTCTCCTCAGTTTCCAAACCTTTACTGAGTGTTGTTAAAAGGAAAGGCCATGTAACACAGTGGTAAAAATGCCCCTGTACCAACTTTTTTGCAATGTGTTGCTGCCATTAAATTCTAAGTTCATGATTATTTGCAAAAAAGAATAACAAAGTTTGTCAGTGTGAACATGAAATATCTTGTCTTTGCAGTCTATTTTATTGAATATAAGTTGAAAAGGATTTGTTGTAATCTCTTTTTATTTACCATTTACACAACAGGACAACTTCACTGCTTTTGGCTTTTGTATTTTACTTTATTAATATTGAAATATTTCTTGCTACTTTATGTTGTATATTTTTTCTATCAGATTTCCAGTTCATTTTATCATCTATTATTACACCCAAAATGTGTTTTCTTTTACTCTTTCAATGTTTACTCCGTCTATTTCTATTTGTGTTTGACTTTCTCTTCTGTTACCAAATAGCATTATTTTATTTTTACAAAACACAGTTGTATCATCTGCAATTTATACTAACTATCCTTTGTAACTTTACAATTATAAATATAGAGATTGAACATTTTGGTCCCAGTGTTTGCTAAATACTGTGACTGTGTTTGCTAATTACTGTTTGAATATGTTTGCTAAATACTGTGACTGTGTTTGCTAATTACTATTTGATTATTTTTGCTAAATACTGTGACTGTGTTTGCTAATTAATGCTTGAAAATGCTTGCTAAATATTGTGACTGTGTTTGCTAATTACTGTTTGAATATGTTTGCTAATTACTGTTTCAATATGTTTGCTAAATACTGTGACTGTGTTTGCTAATTACTGTTTAAATATTGTTGCTAAATACTGTGACTGTGTTTGCTAATTATTGTTTAAGTATGTTTGCTAAATACTGTGACTGTTTAATTACTGTTTGAATATATTTGCTAAATACTGTGACTGTGTTTGCTAATTACTGTTTGAATATGTTTGCTAAATACTGTGACTGTGTTTGCTAATTACTGTTTGAATATGTTTGCTAAATACTGTGACTGTGTTTGCTCATTACTGTTTGAATATGTTTGCTAAATACTGTGACTGTGTTTGCTAATTACTGTTTCAATATGTTTGCTAAATACTGTGACTGTGTTTGCTAATTACTATTTGATTATTTTTGCTAAATACTGTGACTGTGTTTGCTAATTAATGCTTGAAAATGCTTGCTAAATATTGTGACTGTGTTTGCTAATTACTGTTTGAATATGTTTGCTAATTACTGTTTCAATATGTTTGCTAAATACTGTGACTGTGTTAGCTAATTACTGTTTAAATATTGTTGCTAAATACTGTGACTGTGTTTGCTAATTATTGTTTAAGTATGTTTGCTAAATACTGTGACTGTTTAATTACTGTTTGAATATATTTGCTAAATACTGTGACTGTGTTTGCTAATTACTGTTTGAATATGTTTGCTAAATACTGTGACTGTGTTTGCTAATTACTGTTTGAATATGTTTGCTAAATACTGTGACTGTGTTTGCTCATTACTGTTTGAATATGTTTGCTAAATACTGTGACTGTGTTTGCTAATTACTGTTTCAATATGTTTGCTAAATACTGTGACTGTGTTTGATAATTACTGTTTAAGTATGTTTGCTAAATACTGTGACTGTTTAATTACTGTTTGAATATATTTGCTAAATACTGTGACTGTGTTTGCTAATTACTACTACTATAATCAACATTCATGCTAGGCTAATTAAGCTCATTAGGACATATAAGTGATCATATTCTTTGTTGTATCTTGCAATAATTGTGTGCTTTACTGAAAGACAAATTATATCACAGTTTGTTGTGTAAGTTGAAAAAGTTTGACAAGTGCAGTTGTGTTACATCCAACACAAGTCAGTGTGACATCTCCATTGCGCACTTCTTTCACTCTTTGTGTAGTGAAGATGCACTCTTTGATTAGACTTTGTGTAACGTCCGTGTAGCGTGTGTGTAATGTGTGTGTAATGTGTGTGTAGTGTTTGTGTAGTGTGTGTGTAGTGTGTGTAGTGTGTGTGTAGTGTTTGTGTAATGTGTGTGTAGTGTGTGTGTAATGTGTGTGTAGTGTTTGTGTAATGTGTGTGTAGTGTGTGTGTAATACGTGTGTAGTGTTTGTGTAGTGTGTGTGTAATGTCCGTGTAGTGTGTGTAATGTGTGTGTAGTGTTTGTGTAGTGTGTGTAATGTGTGTGTAGTGTGTGTGTAATGTGTGTGTAGCATGCTTGTAGTGTGTGTCTACTGTGCGTGTAGTGTGCGTGTAGTGTGCGTGTAGTGTGTGTGTAGTGTGTGTGTAATGTGTGTAATGTCTGTGTAGTGTGTGTAATGTGTGTGTAGTGTGTGTGTAGTGTGTGTAGTGTTTGTGTAGTGTGTGTGTAATGTCCGTGTAGTGTGTGTAATGTGTGTGTAGTGTGTGTAGTGTGTGTGTAGTGTGTGTGTAATGTGTGTGTAGTATGCCTGTAGTGTGTGTCTATTGTGTGTGTAGTGTGCGTGTAGTGTGTGTAGTGTGTGTGTAGTGTGTGTGTAGTGTGTGTAGGGTGTGTGTAGTGTGTGTCTAATGTGTGTGTAGTGTTTGTGCAGTGTGTATGTAATGTCCGTGTAGTGTGTGTAATGTGTGTGTAGTGTTTGTGTAGTGTGTGTGTAATGTGTGTGTAGTGTTTGTGTAATGTGTGTGTAGTGTGTGTGTAATGTGTGTGTAGTGTGTGTGTAGTGTGTGTAGTGTGTGTGTCGTGTGTGTGTGTAGTGTTTGTGTAGTGTGTGTGTAATGTCCGTGTAGTGTGTGTAATGTGTGTGTAGTGTTTGTGTAGTGTGTGTGTGTAGTGTGTGTGTAATGTGTGTGTAGTATGCTTGTAGTGTGTGTCTATTGTGTGTGTAGTGTGCGTGTAGTGTGTGTAATGTGTGTGTAGTGTGTGTAGTGTGTGTGTAGTGTTTGTGTAGTGTGTGTCTAATGTGTGTGTAGTGTTTATGTAATGTCCGTGTAGTGTGTGTAATGTGTGTGTAGTGTTTGTGTAGTGTGTGTGTAATGGGTGTGTAGTGTGTGTGTAGTGTGTGTGTAAAGTGTGTGTAGTGTTTGTGTAATGTTTGTGTAGTGTGTGTAATGTGTGTGTAGTGTTTGTGTAGTGTGTGTGTAATGTGTGTGTAGTGTGTGTGTAGTATGCTTGTATTGTGTGTCTACTGTGTGTGTAGTGTGCGTGTAGTGTGTGTGTAATGTGTGTGTAGTGTGTGTGTAGTGTGCGTGTAGTGTAGTGTGCGTGTAGTGTGTGTGTAGTGTGTGTGTAATGTGTGTAATGTCCGTGTAGTGTGTGTAATGTGTGTGTAGTGTGTGTGTAGTGTGTGTAGTGTGTGTGTAATGTGTGTGTAGTGTGTGTGTAATGTCCGTGTAGTGTGTGTAATGTGTGTGTAGTGTTTGTGTAGTGTGTGTGTAGTGTGTGTGTAATGTGTGTGTAGTATGCTTGTAGTGTGTGTCTATTGTGTGTGTAGTGTGCGTGTAGTGTGTGTAATGTGTGTGTAGTGTGTGTGTAGTGTGTGTGTAGTGTGTGTAGTGTGTGTGTAGTGTTTGTGTAGTGTGTGTCTAATGTGTGTGTAGTGTTTGTGTAGTGTGTATGTAATGTCCGTGTAGTGTGTGTAATGTGTGTGTAGTGTTTGTGTAGTGTGTGTGTAATGTGTGTGTAGTGTTTGTGTAATGTGTGTGTAGTGTGTGTGTAATGTGTGTGTAGTGTTTGTGTAGTGTGTGTGTAATGTCTGTGTAGTGTGTGTAATGTGTGTGTAGTGTTTGTGTAGTGTGTGTAATGTGTGTGTAGTGTGTGTGTAATGTGTGTGTAGCATGCTTGTAGTGTGTGTCTACTGTGTGTGTAGTGTGCGTGTAGTGTGTGTGTAGTGTGCGTGTAGTGTATGTGTAGTGTGTGTAATGTCTGTGTAGTGTGTGTAATGTGTGTGTAGTGTGTGTAGTGTGTGTGTCGTGTGTGTGTAGTGTTTGTGTAGTGTGTGTGTAAGGTCTGTGTAGTGTGTGTAATGTGTGTGTAGTGTTTGTGTAGTGTGTGTAGTGTTTGTGTAGTGTGTGTCTAATGTGTGTGTAGTGTTTGTGTAGTGTGTATGTAATGTCCGTGTAGTGTGTGTAATGTGTGTGTAGTGTTTGTGTAGTGTGTGTGTGTAATGGGTGTGTAGTGTGTGTGTAAAGTGTGTGTAGTGTTTGTGTAGTGTGTGTGTAGTGTGTGTGTAATGTGTGTGTAGTATGCTTGTAGTGTGTGTCTATTGTGTGTGTAGTGTGCGTGTAGTGTGTGTAATGTGTGTGTAGTGTGTGTGTAGTGTGTGTAGTGTGTGTAGTGTTTGTGTAGTGTGTGTCTAATGTGTGTGTAGTGTTTGTGTAGTGTGTATGTAATGTCCGTGTAGTGTGTGTAATGTGTGTGTAGTGTTTGTGTAGTGTGTGTGTAATGTGTGTGTAGTGTTTGTGTAATGTGTGTGTAGTGTGTGTGTAATGTGTGTGTAGTGTTTGTGTAGTGTGTGTGTAATGTCTGTGTAGTGTGTGTGTAATGTGTGTGTAGTGTTTGTGTAGTGTGTGTAATGTGTGTGTAGTGTGTGTGTAATGTGTGTGTAGCATGCTTGTAGTGTGTGTCTACTGTGTGTGTAGTGTGCGTGTAGTGTGTGTGTAGTGTGCTTGTAGTGTATGTGTAGTGTGTGTAATGTCTGTGTAGTGTGTGTAATGTGTGTGTAGTGTGTGTGTCGTGTGTGTGTAGTGTTTGTGTAGTGTGTGTGTAATGTCCGTGTAGTGTGTGTAATGTTTGTGTAGTGTTTGTGTAGTGTGTGTAGTGTTTGTGTAGTGTGTGTCTAATGTGTGTGTAGTGTTTGTGTAGTGTGTATGTAATGTCCGTGTAGTGTGTGTAATGTGTGTGTAGTGTTTGTGTAGTGTGTGTGTGTAATGGGTGTGTAGTGTGTGTGTAAAGTGTGTGTAGTGTTTGTGTAATGTTTGTGTAGTGTGTGTAATGTGTGTGTAGTGTTTGTGTAGTGTGTGTGTAATGTGTGTAGTGTGTGTGTAATGTGTGTGTAGTATGCTTGTATTGTGTGTCTACTGTGTGTGTAGTGTGCGTGTAGTGTGTGTGTAATGTGTGTGTAGTGTGTGTGTAGTGTGCGTGTAGTGTAGTGTGCGTGTAGTGTGCATGTAGTGTGAGTGTAGTGTTTGTGTAGTGTGTGTGTAATGTGTGTGTAGTGTTTGTGTAGTGTTTGTGTAGTGTGTGTCTAATGTGTGTGTAGTGTTTGTGTAGTGTGTGTAATGTGTGTGTAGTGTTTGTGTAGTGTGTGTGTAATGTGTGTGTAGTGTGTGTGTAGTGTGTGTGTAATGTGTGTGTAGTGTTTGTGTAATGTTTGTGTAGTGTGTGTAATGTGTGTGTAGTGTTTGTGTAGTGTGTGTGTAATGTGCGTGTAGTGTGTGTGTAATGTGTGTGTAGTGTGTGTGTAATGTCCGTGTAGTGTGTGTAATGTGTGTGTAGTGTGTGTGTAATGTGTGTGTAGTGTGTGTGTAGTGTGTGTGTAATGTGTGTGCAGTATGCTTGTAGTGTGTGTAATATGTGTGTAGTGTGTGTGTAATGTGTGTGTAGTGTGTGTGCAGTGTGCGTGTAGTGTTTGTATAGTGTGTGTGTAGTGTGTGTGTAATGTGTGTAGTGTTTGTGTAGTGTGTGTGTAGTGTGTGTAAAGTGTGTGTGTAATGTGTGTGTAGTGTTTGTGTAGTGTGTGTGTAATGTCCGTGTAGTGTGTGTAATGTCCGTGTAGTGTGTGTAATGTGTGTGTAGTGTGTGTGTAGTGTGTGTGTAATGTGTGTGTAGTATGCTTGTAGTGTGTGTCTACTGTGTGTGTAGTGTGCGTGTAGTGTGTGTGTAATGTGTGTGTAGTGTGTGTGCAGTGTGCGTGTAGTGTGCGTGTAGTGTTTGTGTAGTGTGTTTGTAGTGTATGTGTAATGTGTGTGTAGTGTTTGTGTAGTGTGTGTTATGTCCGTGTAGTGTGTGTAATGTGTGTGTAGTGTTTGTGTAGTGTGTGTGTAATGTGTGTGTAGTGTGTGTGTAGTGTGTGTGTAGTATGCTTGTAGTGTGTGTCTACTGTGTGTGTAGTGTGCATGTAGTGTGTGTGTAATGTGTGTGTAGTGTGTGTGTAGTGTGCGTGTAGTGTGTGTGTAATGTGCGCGTAGTGTGCATGTAGTGTGTGTGGAGTGTGTGTGTAGTGTTTGTGTAGTGTGTGTGTAGTGTGTGTGTAATGTGTGTGTAGTATGCTTGTAGTGTGTGTCTATTGTGTGTGTAGTGTGCGTGTAGTGTGTGTAATGTGTGTGTAGTGTGTGTGTAGTGTGTGTGTAGTGTGTGTAGTGTGTGTGTAGTGTTTGTGTAGTGTGTGTCTAATGTGTGTGTAGTGTTTGTGTAGTGTGTATGTAATGTCCGTGTAGTGTGTGTAATGTGTGTGTAGTGTTTGTGTAGTGTGTGTGTAATGTGTGTGTAGTGTTTGTGTAATGTGTGTGTAGTGTGTGTGTAATGTGTGTGTAGTGTTTGTGTAGTGTGTGTGTAATGTCTGTGTAGTGTGTGTAATGTGTGTGTAGTGTTTGTGTAGTGTGTGTAATGTGTGTGTAGTGTGTGTGTAATGTGTGTGTAGCATGCTTGTAGTGTGTGTCTACTGTGTGTGTAGTGTGCGTGTAGTGTGTGTGTAGTGTGCGTGTAGTGTATGTGTAGTGTGTGTAATGTCTGTGTAGTGTGTGTAATGTGTGTGTAGTGTGTGTAGTGTGTGTGTCGTGTGTGTGTAGTGTTTGTGTAGTGTGTGTGTAAGGTCTGTGTAGTGTGTGTAATGTGTGTGTAGTGTTTGTGTAGTGTGTGTAGTGTTTGTGTAGTGTGTGTCTAATGTGTGTGTAGTGTTTGTGTAGTGTGTATGTAATGTCCGTGTAGTGTGTGTAATGTGTGTGTAGTGTTTGTGTAGTGTGTGTGTGTAATGGGTGTGTAGTGTGTGTGTAAAGTGTGTGTAGTGTTTGTGTAGTGTGTGTGTAGTGTGTGTGTAATGTGTGTGTAGTATGCTTGTAGTGTGTGTCTATTGTGTGTGTAGTGTGCGTGTAGTGTGTGTAATGTGTGTGTAGTGTGTGTGTAGTGTGTGTAGTGTGTGTAGTGTTTGTGTAGTGTGTGTCTAATGTGTGTGTAGTGTTTGTGTAGTGTGTATGTAATGTCCGTGTAGTGTGTGTAATGTGTGTGTAGTGTTTGTGTAGTGTGTGTGTAATGTGTGTGTAGTGTTTGTGTAATGTGTGTGTAGTGTGTGTGTAATGTGTGTGTAGTGTTTGTGTAGTGTGTGTGTAATGTCTGTGTAGTGTGTGTGTAATGTGTGTGTAGTGTTTGTGTAGTGTGTGTAATGTGTGTGTAGTGTGTGTGTAATGTGTGTGTAGCATGCTTGTAGTGTGTGTCTACTGTGTGTGTAGTGTGCGTGTAGTGTGTGTGTAGTGTGCTTGTAGTGTATGTGTAGTGTGTGTAATGTCTGTGTAGTGTGTGTAATGTGTGTGTAGTGTGTGTGTCGTGTGTGTGTAGTGTTTGTGTAGTGTGTGTGTAATGTCCGTGTAGTGTGTGTAATGTTTGTGTAGTGTTTGTGTAGTGTGTGTAGTGTTTGTGTAGTGTGTGTCTAATGTGTGTGTAGTGTTTGTGTAGTGTGTATGTAATGTCCGTGTAGTGTGTGTAATGTGTGTGTAGTGTTTGTGTAGTGTGTGTGTGTAATGGGTGTGTAGTGTGTGTGTAAAGTGTGTGTAGTGTTTGTGTAATGTTTGTGTAGTGTGTGTAATGTGTGTGTAGTGTTTGTGTAGTGTGTGTGTAATGTGTGTAGTGTGTGTGTAATGTGTGTGTAGTATGCTTGTATTGTGTGTCTACTGTGTGTGTAGTGTGCGTGTAGTGTGTGTGTAATGTGTGTGTAGTGTGTGTGTAGTGTGCGTGTAGTGTAGTGTGCGTGTAGTGTGCATGTAGTGTGAGTGTAGTGTTTGTGTAGTGTGTGTGTAATGTGTGTGTAGTGTTTGTGTAGTGTTTGTGTAGTGTGTGTCTAATGTGTGTGTAGTGTTTGTGTAGTGTGTGTAATGTGTGTGTAGTGTTTGTGTAGTGTGTGTGTAATGTGTGTGTAGTGTGTGTGTAGTGTGTGTGTAATGTGTGTGTAGTGTTTGTGTAATGTTTGTGTAGTGTGTGTAATGTGTGTGTAGTGTTTGTGTAGTGTGTGTGTAATGTGCGTGTAGTGTGTGTGTAATGTGTGTGTAGTGTGTGTGTAATGTCCGTGTAGTGTGTGTAATGTGTGTGTAGTGTGTGTGTAATGTGTGTGTAGTGTGTGTGTAGTGTGTGTGTAATGTGTGTGCAGTATGCTTGTAGTGTGTGTAATATGTGTGTAGTGTGTGTGTAATGTGTGTGTAGTGTGTGTGCAGTGTGCGTGTAGTGTTTGTATAGTGTGTGTGTAGTGTGTGTGTAATGTGTGTAGTGTTTGTGTAGTGTGTGTGTAGTGTGTGTAAAGTGTGTGTGTAATGTGTGTGTAGTGTTTGTGTAGTGTGTGTGTAATGTCCGTGTAGTGTGTGTAATGTCCGTGTAGTGTGTGTAATGTGTGTGTAGTGTGTGTGTAGTGTGTGTGTAATGTGTGTGTAGTATGCTTGTAGTGTGTGTCTACTGTGTGTGTAGTGTGCGTGTAGTGTGTGTGTAATGTGTGTGTAGTGTGTGTGCAGTGTGCGTGTAGTGTGCGTGTAGTGTTTGTGTAGTGTGTTTGTAGTGTATGTGTAATGTGTGTGTAGTGTTTGTGTAGTGTGTGTTATGTCCGTGTAGTGTGTGTAATGTGTGTGTAGTGTTTGTGTAGTGTGTGTGTAATGTGTGTGTAGTGTGTGTGTAGTGTGTGTGTAGTATGCTTGTAGTGTGTGTCTACTGTGTGTGTAGTGTGCATGTAGTGTGTGTGTAATGTGTGTGTAGTGTGTGTGTAGTGTGCGTGTAGTGTGTGTGTAATGTGCGCGTAGTGTGCATGTAGTGTGTGTGGAGTGTGTGTGTAGTGTTTGTGTAGTGTGTGTGTAGTGTGTGTGTGTAGTGTGTGTGTAGTGTTTGTGTAGTGTGAGTGTAGTGTTTGTGTAGTTTTTGTGTAGTGTGTGTGTAGTGTGTGTGTAATGTTTGTGTAATGTTTGTTTGGAGTGCAGTCACAGTCCTCTTCTTCTCCTACTTCTTTTTCTTCTTCTTCTTCTTTTTTTTCTTATTCTTCTCCGTTTTCTTTTTCTTCATCCTCATTTTCTTCTTCTTCTCCTCCTTCTTCTCCTTCTCCTTCTCCACCTCCTCCTCCTCCTTGTCCTTCGTCTCCTCCTTTTTGTTCATCTTCTTCCCCTTCTCCTTTTTCTTCTCGTTCGTTTTCTTCTAGTTATTTGTCTTCTCCTTCTTCTTCTCCTCCTTCTCTTTCTTCTTCTTTTTTCCTCCTTCTGTCTTTTTTTTCTCTGTCCTCATTTCCTTCTCCTTTTTCTTCTTGTTCTTGTTCTTCTCCTCCTCCTTCTTCTTCTTCTCCTCCTTTTTCTTTTTCTTCATTTTGTTCTAGTTCTTCGTCTTTTCATTCTTCTCCCCACCTTCTCCTTTTTGTTCTTCTTCTTCTTCTTCTCCTCCTTCTCCTCCTTCTTCTTCTTATTCTTCAACTTCTTCTTCTTCTTCCCCTTCTCCCTTTTCTTCAAGTTCTTCGTCTTTTCATTCTTCTTTTCTTCTTTCCTCTCTTTCTCCTTCTTGTCCTTCTTCTTGTGCTCTTCTTGTTGTTTTGCCTCTTCTCCCCTCATAATGTTACAGGTTATTAGTGGTTTGGTGCACATAATGTTACAGGTTATTAGGGGTTTGGTGCACATAATGTTACAGGTTATTAGGGGTTTGGTGCACATAATGTTACAGGTTATTAGGGGTTTGGTGCACATAATGTTACAGGTTATTAGTGGTTTGGTGCACATAATGTTACAGGTTATTAGGGGTTTGGTGCACATAATGTTACAGGTTATTAGGGGTTTGGTGCACATAATGTTACAGGTTATTAGGGGTTTGGTGCACATAATGTTACAAGTTATTAGGGGTTTGGTGCACATAATGTTACAGGTTATTAGTGGTTTGGTGCACATAATGTTACAGGTTATTAGGGGTTTGGTGCACATAATGTTACAGGTTATTAGGGGTTTGGTGCACATAATGTTACAGGTTATTAGGGGTTTGGTGCACATAATGTTACAGGTTATTAGTGGTTTGGTGCACATAATGTTACAGGTTATTAGGGGTTTGGTGCACATAATGTTACAGGTTATTAGTGGTTTGGTGCACATAATGTTACAAGTTATTAGGGGTTTGGTGCACATAATGTTACAGGTTATTAGGGGTTTGGTGCACATAATGTTACAGGTTATTAGGGGTTTGGTGCACATAATGTTACAGGTTATTAGTGGTTTGGTGCACATAATGTTACAGGTTATTAGGGGTTTGGTGCACATAATGTTACAGGTTATTAGTGGTTTGGTGCACATAATGGTACAGGTTATTAGGGGTTTGGTGCACATAATGGTACAGGTTATTAGGGGTTTGGTGCACATAATGTTACAGGTTATTAGGGGTTTGGTGCACATAATGTTACAAGTTATTAGGGGTTTGGTGCACATAATGTTACAGGTTATTAGTGGTTTGGGGCACATAATGTTACAGGTTATTAGTGGTTTGGTGCACATAATGTTACAGGTTATTAGGGGTTTGGTGCACATAATGTTACAAGTTATTAGGGGTTTGGTGCACATAATGTTACAGGTTATTAGTGGTTTGGGGCACATAATGTTACAGGTTATTAGTGGTTTGGTGCACATAATGTTACAAGTTATTAGGGGTTTGGTGCACATAATGTTACAGGTTATTAGTGGTTTGGTGCACATAATGTTACAGGTTATTAGTGGTTTGGTGCACATAATGTTACAGGTTATTAGTGGTTTGGGGCATCGAAAGATTACATCTGATTCTGATTTGCGGGGCGACGATTCCATTCAGAATAGATTCTTGATTCAGACCAATCCTCGCCAAGTATTATTTGGAATAATCATCACAATAAACCTTTTTCAAAACAGGTTACAGGTTAGAAAAGCTCCTTCTGGTTGTACGGACATGACCTGAAAACCTTGTTTTTAAAGTTCCATCCACCTTCTTCCCCTTATTCAAAGTGTGGTCGTGGGGGCAGCAGCCTAAGCACAGTATCCCAGACTTCCCAGTTCCCAGGCCAGCTGGAAGACATAGTCTCTCCAACATGTCCTTGGTCTTCCCCCTGGTCTACTTGTCATATTATTGTTATGAAATAATGTCGACCCGGTGCTCACCCGACCAATCTTCATGTGCATTGGCGCTAACAACAACAAAGTATTGTTGGCAACGTGATGCTAACGTGCGCCCTGGTGCTAACTCCATTAGCAGCACCATGTTGTGCTTGAAGAGTTTTTGTGTTCAGTGTTTGTCCTTGCAGTCGCCTCTCTGAATACCAACCAGGAACAATGTCACATGTTTGTATTCATGAGCGCAACCAGCCCGCCTGCCAGCCTCGCCATTATACGCAGACGCCACCGGCCTGCATTGTCAAACGCTATCGGAGAGTCCCCGTCGTGCTCAATATCACTCTCTCCCTCTCTCTCTCTCACACACACACGCACACACACACACACACACGCGCACGCACACATTCTTGTATTTATTACGTTTTTGAGACCTCCGACTAATGCCTCCCTCTTTAGGACCAGCCTTTCTAGATATATAAAGAAGTGTATTTACAACATGAATAATATATACATACTATGCTAATAAAGAAAAAGGTCACAATTTCACAAGAAAAACTTAGAATGTTGGCAGTGTTATAATAAAAGTCCAAATTTTACTCAACGCAAGTCAAATTTGACAAGAGAAACTGAACATTTGTGCAATGTTATGATAAAAGTTGGAATTTTACTCAATAACAGTCGCAATTTCACAAGAAAAGCTTGAAATTTTGGCAATTTTATGAAAAGAGTCGTCATTTTACTGGACAAAAGTCACAATTTTATAAGAAAACTTTAAAATTTTGGCAATGTTATAATACATTGGAATTTTACTTGGCAATTTTACTCAAAAAAATTCCACTTTTGTACAAGAACAACAAAAAAATATTGGCAATATTGTGATAAAAGTCTGAATTTTATATGACAAATGTCACCATTTTGCATTAAAAAATCTGAATTTTACATAAAAAAAAGAAGTAATAATTTTACGAGAAAATATTGCAATATTACAGAAACAGAAAGAATATGGGAAATTGTTCCCAATTTTATAAGAAAAAAGTTGACACATTGTGAGAAAAAGACTGCTTTTAGTTATTTTATTTTTTTAATTTTTGTTGGTAATTGGTTTTTAATCTTCATTATTTACTTCAAGTTATTACAGTATGTCTCTT
>NC_084758.1:32976093-32986093 GCF_033978785.1 Entelurus aequoreus
TATACATACATACATACATAAATATACATACATTAATTTACACACATAAATATACATACATATATATATATATATATATATATATATATATATATATATATATATATATATATATATATATATATATATATATATATATATATATATATATACATACATATATACATACACATATATTTATACACATGTATAAATACATACACATATATTCATATGTATATGCATGCATAAATATACTTATATACATACATGTATACATACACATGTATTTATACGCATATATACATAAATATATATATATATATATATATATATATATATATATATATATATATATATATATATATATATATATATATATATATATATATATATATATATATATATATATACATACACACACAAAAATAAACATTCATAAATGAATTTATTTTTTTTTCCTCAGGAAAAAAACAATTCCAGCAGCAATGTACAGAATTGAGATATAATTTAAAAAGTAAAAAGTTAATTATGGGGGTATAAATGGAAACAAAATGGAAAAATATTACAATAAGAATAAATATAAAAAGCAAAAATTAGAATAAAAAAATATGCATACATACATACTGTATATATACATACATATATACATACACATATATACATACATATACACACAAATATACATACATAAATACATTTATACATACATATATACATACATATATATACATACATATATACATACACATATATTTATACACATATATACATGCATATACACACAAATATACATACATAAATACATATATACATACACATATATGCATACATATATATATATACATACATAAATATACATACATACATATATACATGCATACATACATACATAACTATGCATACATACATACATATATACATACATAAATATACATACATATATACATACACATATATTTATACACATATATACATACACATATATTCATACACATATATACATACATATACACACAAATATACATACATAAATACATTCATTTATATATACACATTTATGCATACATATATACATACATAAATATACATACATACATATATACATACATACATACATACATACATAACTATACATACATACATACATACATAAATATACATACATATATACATACATATATACATACACATATATTTATACACATATATTCATACACATATATGCATACATATATATGCATACATAAATATACATACATACATATATACATACATACATACATATATACATACATACATACATATACATACACATTAAACTATAAAATGGTTAAGTTGTTTTTGAGTGTGTACTACATTATCCATTCGTACTGACAGTGCACTTTACTTTGAGTGCACTGTAAAAGGTGAGAGTATTTAAAACATCATCAATATCTCCAGATGTCGTCTGATTGGCCAATTTGAAGAATTGCTGTGACTTTTTTTGAGGTGCTTGAAGATCAAAGGTCTTTAAAGAGCAATCATGGGACTCCAAGAACGCCAGCTCAGTCTTTCACGTGAGCTGATGAGCTTATTGATCAGCGGCCATGAATCAGCATTACTTGCCGTCTCTGCGGGCCGTGATGGGAAGATGGCGGCCGTAAACATGCTCACCATGCTGTGTGTGCACTCGCACACTAAGAGCTTGAATATATCAACATACATTTTCACTATTGTACAAAAGACACGTGAAAACCCACACTTTATGTTAGGGTAGAAGACAAATATAATATATTATATAATAATCTTAATATTGTGATATACAGTGTAGGAAGACTGTCATTGACTTGGAAAAGTACTCGACTGTACAAAGTAGTCAGTGTGCAGAGTACACACAGTATACTTGATGAAGTGTACTCAGTGTGGAGAGTACACACAGTATACTTATCAAAGTGTACTATGTGTGGAGAGTACACACAGTATATTTATCAAAGTGTACTCATTGCAGAGTACACACAGTGTACTTATCAAAGTATACTCAGTGTGGAGAGTACACACACTATATTTATCAAAGTACTCAGTGTGCAGAGTACACCCATTATACTTCATCAAGTGTACTCAGTGCGCAGAGTACACACAGTATACTTATCAAAGCGTACTCGGCGTCGCCAGTACACACGGTATACGTATCCAGTGAACTCAGTGTGCAGAGTAGACACAGTATACTTATCGAAATTTACTCTGTGTGGAGAGTGCACGCTGCGTACTTATCAAAGTGTACTCAGTGTGGAGAGTACACACAGTATACTTATCAAAGTGTACTATGTGTGGAGAGTACACACAGTATACTTATGAAAGTGTACTCATTGCAGAGTACACACAGTATACTTATCAAAGTATACTCAGTGTGGAGAGTACACACACTATATTTATCAAAGTACTCAGTGTGCAGAGTACACCCATTATACTTCATCAAGTGTACTCAGTCCGCAGAGTACACACAGTATACTTATCAAAGCGTACTCGGTGTCGCCAGTACACACGGTATACTTATCCAGTGTACTCAGTGTGCAGAGTAGACACAGTATACTTATCGAAATTTACACTGTGTGGAGAGTGCACGCTGCATACTTATCAAAGTGTACTCAGTGGGGAGAATACACACAGTATACTTATCAAAGTGTACTATGTGTGGAGAGTACACACAGTATACTTATCAAAGTGTACGCATTGCAGAGTACACACAGTGTACTTATCAAAGTGTACTCAGTGTGGAGAGTACACACACTATATTTATCAAAGTACTCAGTGTGCAGAGTACACCCATTATAATTCATCAAGTGTACTCAGTGCGCAGAGTACACACAGTATACTTATCAAAGCGTACTCTGTGTCGCCAGTACACACGGTATACTTATATCCAGTGTACTCAGTGTGCAGAGTAGACACAGTATACTTATCGAAATTTACTCTGTGTGGAGAGTGCATGCTGCATACTTATCAAAGTGTACTCAGTGTGGAGAGTACACACAGTATACTTATCCAAGTGTATTGGGTGTGGAGAGTACTTACAATATACTTATCAACGTGTACTGAGTGTGGAGAGTACACACAGTATACTTATCAAAGTGTACTGGCTGTGAAGAGTACACACAGTATATGTATCAAAGTGTACTGGGTGTGGAGAGTACACATGGCATACTCATCAAAGTGTACTCAGTGTGGAGAGTACACACGGTATACCTATCAAAGTGTACTTGGTGTAGAGAGTACACCTAGTATACTTATCAAAGTGTACTCAGTGTGGAGAGTACACACAATATACTTATCAAAGTGTACTGGGTGTGGGGAGTACACACAACAGTATACTTATCAAAGTGTACTGTGTGTGGAGAGTACACACAGTATACGTATCAAAGTGTACTGGGTGTGGAGAGTACACACAGCATACTTAATGTGTACTGTGCATGGAGAATACACACAGTATACTTATCAAAGTGTTGGTTGTGGAGAGTACACAGAGTATACTTATCAAAGTGTACTCGGTGTAAAGAGTACACCCAGTATATTTATCAAAGTGTACTCAGTGTGAGGAGTACACACAACAGTATACTTATCAAAGTGTACTGGGTGTGTAGAGTACACACAATATACTTATCAAAGTGTACTGTGTGTTGAGAGTACACACAGTATATGTATCAAAGTGTACTGGGCGTGGAGAGTACACACAGCATACTTATCAACGTGTACTGGGCGTGGAGAGTACACACAGTATACTTATCAAAGTGTAGTCAGTGTGGAGAATACAGACATTATACGTATCAAAGTGTATTTAGTGTGGACAGTACACACAGTATACTTATTAAAGTATACTTAGTGTGGAGAGTACAAACCATATACTTATCAAAGTGTACTGGGTGTGGAGAGTACACACGGAGTACTTATCAAAGTGTACTGCTTGTGGAGAGTACACATAGTATACTTATCAAAGTGTACTGCAAGATGAAAAAGAGTCCACCACAACACTAATTAAATGTGGCATATTAACGAGTGCCGGCTGCTGCAAGCATGGAGACGACAACAACGTACCTTGTTGACATTATCTGCAAGCAGGTGTCCAGGGGTCAGAGGTCAGCGCGGCAGATGGACACTGGCTAACACACTGTGTATGTAAATGTGTGTGTGTGTGTGTGTGTGTGTATATTAGTGTGTGTACATGTATATATGTGTATATTAGTGTGTATATATGTATATTAGTGTGTGTATATGAGTGTATATGAGTGTATATATGTATATGTGTATATTAGTGTGTATGTATGTAAATGTGTGTATATTAGTGTGTATATGTGTGTATATAAGTATGTGTATTGTTGTGCGGCGTGGCGATGGCGATGGTGTTGATGCAGCGTGAGGCGTGCTGTGCCGCAGTGGAACAGCGTGGAGATTTAAAGGCGCTGCTGCCTGTGCAGGATTTTTCTAATTAGAGCTGGCGACTCGGCTTCATCTTCGCCTCGCAATAAATCATCCAGCCTCTCAGGTGCACCCCCCCCCCAACCCCCCCCCCCCCCCCTCCCACTCCCCCACCATCACCCGCACGCTAGTATTCCTGCTATCACTCGTCCTCTTCTCATATTTCACTCCAGAAACCTTTATTTACCTGTCATTTGACTACTCTACTCACTGGATCACACTGGATCGCACTGGATCACACTGGATTACACTGGATCACACTGGGTCACATAAGATCACATTAGATCATACTGGATCACATTAGATCAGACTGGATCACATCATATCACAATAGATCACACTGGATCCCATGAGATCACATTAGATCACACTGGATCACATCATATCACATTAGCTCACATTAGATCACACTGGATCACATTCGATCACATTGGCTCACATTAGATCACACTGATTCACATTAGATCACACTGATTCACATTATATCACATGAGATCACACTGGTTCACACTGGTTCACATTAGATCACATGAGACCACATAGGATCACAATAGATCATACTAGTTCACATTGGATCACATTGAATCACACTTGATCACATTCGATCACACTGGTTCACATGTGATCACACTGGATCACATTAGATCGCCATTAATCACACTGGATCACATTATATCACCATTAATCACACTGGATCACATTAGATCACACTGGATCACACTACATCACATTAGATCAGACTAACACATTTGATAACACTGCATCAAATTAGATCACACAGGATTACACTGGATAACATCAGATTACATTAGCTCACAATAAATCACATCAGATCACATTAGATCACACTGGGTCACAATTGGTTGCACTTGATCACGTTAGATCACACTGATTCACATATCACATGAGATCACATGAGATCACATGAGATCACACTGGTTCACACTGGTTCACATTAGATCACATGAGATCACATAGGATCCCAATAGATCATACTAGTTCACATTGGATCACATTAGATCACACTTGATCACATTCGATCACACTGGTTCACATGTGATCACACTAGATCACATTAGATCACCATTAATCACACTGGATCACATTATATCACCATTAACCACACTGGATCACATTAGGTCACATTAGATCACACTGGATCACACTAGATCACATTAGATCACACTAACACGTTTGATAACGCTGCATCAAATTAGATCACAGAGGATTACACTGGATCACATCAGATTACATTAGCTCACAATAAATCACATCAGATCACATTCGATCACACTGGGTCACAATTGGTTGCACTGGATCACATTAGATCACAGTAGATCACACGTGATCACCTTGGCTGACATTAGATCACATTGGATCACGCTTGATCGCACTGGAAACTGTATGCACACACAGATCGATACAATCTGTCAGTCAGCAAACACCACAGCGGATCCCAGTGGATCCCAGTGGATCCCAGTGGATCCCAGTAGGTCATAAACACTTGTGAAAAACAACAACAATGGACACCCTGCAGAGCTGCTGGAGGTCATTTATTTTGTGTGAAAAGAGTTTGTGACTCTCCACTTTCTGGAATCTTGTGCTTTGTGGAAGATGTTTCAGACTTCCTGTCCTGGTGCTCTTCTTTTGTCACTACTTCCTGTTTGCTCTCGGTGTTTTGAAGCACTTTTATTGTTGCAAGTCCTGCCAGCACACCTGCTTGTCACTCATTAGATCCACCTGCTTCCACCTTCAGACCTGGATACTGGACTCACTAGTCTGAATGAGATGACATTTACCTGAGATGACATTGACCTGAGATGACATTGACCTGGATGACATTGACCTGAGATGACATTGACCTGGATGACATTGACCTGGATGACATTGACCTGGATGACATTGACCTGAGATGACATTGACCTGAGATGACATTGACCTGGATGACATTGACCTGAGATGACATTGACCTGGATGACATTGACCTGAGATGACATTGACCTGGATGACATTGACCTGGATGACATTGACCTGGATGACATTGACCTGAGATGACATTGACCTGAAATGACATTGACCTGGATGACATTGACCTGGATGACATTGACCTGAGATGACATTGACCTGGATGACATTGACCTGGATGACATTGACCTGAGATGACATAGACCTGAGATGACATTGACCTGGATGACATTGACCTGAGATGACATTGACCTGGATGACATTGACCTGAGATGACATTGACCTGGATGACATTGACCTGGATGACATTGACCTGGATGACATTGACCTGAGATGACATTGACCTGAGATGACATTGACCTGGATGACATTGACCTGAGATGACATTGACCTGGATGACATTGACCTGAGATGACATTGACCTGGATGACATTGACCTGGATGACATTGACCTGGATGACATTGACCTGAGATGACATTGACCTGAGATGACATTGACCTGGATGACATTGACCTGGATGACATTGACCTGAGATGACATTGACCTGGATGACATTGACCTGGATGACATTGACCTGAGATGACATAGACCTGAGATGACATTGACCTGGATGACATTGACCTGAGATGACATTGACCTGGATGACATTGACCTGAGATGACATTGACCTGGATGACATTGACCTGGATGACATTGACCTGAGATGACATTGACCTGGATGACATTGACCTGGATGACATTGACCTGGATGACATTGACCTGAGATGACATTGACCTGAGATGACATTGACCTGAGATGACATTGACCTGAGATGACATTGACCTGGATGACATTGACCTGAGATGAATGACAACCTTCAGAGGTCATTAATAACAAATGTCTCTTCTTCGCCACTTCCACAACCCATGAACATGAATACAAAATAATAATTGGCTGTTTTTGGCCCACCTCAACCTGGGAATACTACTATTACTGTATATATATATATATATATATATATATATATATATATATATATATATATATATATATATATATATATATATATATATATATATATATATATATATATATATATACATGTATGTATATATATACATGTATGTATATATATATATATATATATATATATATATATATATATACATACATGTATATATATACATACATGTATATATATATATATATATATATATATATATATATATATATATATATATATATATATATATATATATATATATATAATACTAGTGTCACTATAATACTGTCACTTTAATACTTCATAATACTGTCACTATAATACCTCATAATATTTTTACTATAGTACTTCATAGTACCGTCACTATAGTACTTCATAGTACTGTCACTATAATACTTCATAGTACTGTCACTATAATACTTCATAATACTGTCACTATAATACTTCATAATACTGTCTATATAATACTTCATAGTACTGTCACTATAATACTTCATAATACTGTCTATATAATACTTCATAATACTGTCACTATAATACTTCATAATACTGTATATTTAATACTTCATAATACTACTGTCACTATAATACTTCATAATACTGTATGGTAAATGGGTCGTACTTGTATAGCGCTTTTCTACCTTTTTGAGGAACTCAAAGTGCTTTGTATATATAATACTTCATTATACTGTCACTATAATACTTCATAATACTGTATATATAATACTTCATAATACTGTCACTATAATACTTCATAATACTGTCTTTATAATACTTCATAATACTGTCACTATAATACTTCATAATACTGTATGTTTAATACTTCATAATACCGTATATATAATACTTCATATTACTGTCACTATAATACTTCATAATACAGTCTATATAATACTTCATAATACCAGTGTCACTATAATACTTCATAATACTGTATATTTAATACTTCATAATACTAGTGTCACTATAATACTTCATAATACTGTATATATAATACTTCATAATACTAGTGTCACTATAATACTTCATAATACAGTCTATATAATACTTCATAATACTAGTGTCACTATAATACTTCATAATACTGTATATTTAATACTTCATAATACTAGTGTCACTATAATACTTCATAATACTGTATATATAATACTTCATAATACTGTCACTATAATACTTCATAATACTGTCACTATAATACTTCATAATACTATATGTTTAATACTTCATAATACTGTCACTATAATACTTCATAATATTAGTGTCACTATAATACTTCATAATACTGTATATTTAATACTTTATAATACTAGTGTCACTATAATACTTCATAATACTGTCACTATAATACTTCATAATACTGTATATTTAATACTTCATAATACTAGTGTCACTATAATACTTCATAATACTGTATATATAATACTTCATAATACTGTCACTATAATACTTCATAATACTAGTGTCACTATAATACTTCATAATACTGTCACTATAATACTTCATAATACTAGTGTCACTATAATACTTCATAATACTGTCACTATAATACTTTATAATACTAGTGTCACTATAATACTTCATAATACTGTATATTGAATACTTTATAATACTAGTGTCACTATAATACTTCATAGTACTGTCTCTATAATACTTCATAGTACTGTCTCTATAATACTTCATAGTAATGCCATGGAATGAGTACACTGAGTACACACTTATCGAAGTATTGTTGTCGGTAATAAACACAAGGGGAATATTCTGGAAGGAAGGCGTCCTTTGCGACCTCGTCTGACCGCCACCGCCATACAGGAAGTGTTTGTGTCGTCTTTGGGGAATCCTCTCCCGGCGACTTCCCCCCAGGGAGGAAACGGAGCGGCGCCGCGTGTCTGCTGATGGCGCCGGAAGCGGCGCTGCTCTATTTTTAGGCGGCTGCCATGTTGGATCTGTGTGAGTGCGGGCCGGCGGCGGCGGCTCCAGCGCGGTCTTCCTGACGGGATGAGCAGTGACATCACGTTGGAGTCCCTGGAAGCACACGCCTCTTCCTCCTCGCCAAGATGCTGCCGACCCGTAGAAAGTTGACCGTCTGGTCCTCGCCACGTATGAGCTCACCACGCCAGGCGCCTCCTTTGTAGTTCAAGGCCTCTGGCGAGAAAGGGGGGGCGGGCGGGCGGGCGGCGGCCACCAAACGGGACAAACGAAGACGTTGTCGAGCTGATCGGCTAAAGTGTCGTTGAACGTGCCGCTCCTCGCTCGCCTTTTCTCGCCTGAAGATCCTCGCCGTCGCATCAAAGCCGTCATCCATCATGACTCAGCACTTTGATGATGTCATGCTGAGTTAGCTGATGATGTCATCGTCCTATATATACTGTATATATATATATATATATATATATATATATATATATATATATATATATATATATATATATATATATATATATATCCATCCCATCCATCCATCCATTTTCTACCGTGTGTCCCTTTCGGGGTCGCGGGGGGTGCTGGTACATCCTGGACAAGTCACCACCTCATCACATATGTACTTAAATATAAACGTACATATCTACTTATTTAAAAACGTATATATTTACTAATTTATAAACTTTTATATCGACATATA
>NC_084758.1:32991093-33090331 GCF_033978785.1 Entelurus aequoreus
ACTATTTTATACTTTGTACATATTAATAGTACACACTATTTTATACTTTGTACTCACTAATAGTACACACTATTTTATACTTTGTACACACTAATAGTACACACTATTTTATACTTTGTACTCACTAATAGTACACACTATTTTATACTTTGTACACACTTATAGTACACACTATTGTATGCTTTGTACACACTAATACTACACACTATTTTATACTTTGTACACATTAATAGTACACACTATTTTATACTTTGTACTCACTAATAGTACACACTATTTTATACTTTGTACACATTAATAGTACACACTATTTTATACTTTTTACTCACTAATAGTACACACTATTTTATACTTTGTACACACTAATAGTACACACTATTTTATACTTTGTACTCACTAATAGTACACACTATTTTATACTTTGTACTCACTAATAGTACACACTATTTTATACTTTGTACTCACTAATAGTACACACTATTTTATACTTTGTACACATTAATAGTACACACTATTTTATACTTTGTACACATTAATAGTACACACTGTTTTATACTTTGTACACATTAATAGTACACACTATTTTATACTTGAGAGGTTAGGTTAGGAACAAGGTTAGGAATGCTAGTTTTAGACTTAGATTGGTCACATCTAGTCTTAGACTTAGATTGATCAGATCTAGTCTTAGACTTAGATTGGTCACATCTAGTCTTAGACTTAGATTGGTCACATTATCTAGTCTTAGACTTAGATTGGTCACATCTAGTCTTAGACTTAGATTGGTCACATCTAGTCTTAGACTTAGATTGATCAGATCTAGTCTTAGACTTAGATTGGTCACATCTAGTCTTAGACTTTGATTGATCAGATCTAGTCTTAGACTTAGATTGGTCACATGTAGTCTTAGACTTAGATTGATCAGATCTAGTCTTAGACTTAGATTGGTCACATCTAGTCTTAGACTTAGATTGGTCACATTTAGTCTTAGACTTAGATTGATCAGATCTAGTCTTAGACTTAGATTGGTCACATCTAGTCTTAGACTTTGATTGATCAGATCTAGTCTTAGACTTAGATTGGTCACATCTAGTCTTAGACTTTGATTGATCAGATCTAGTCTTAGACTTAGATTGGTCACATGTAGTCTTAGACTTAGATTGATCAGATCTAGTCTTAGACTTAGATTGGTCACATCTACTCTTAGACTTAGATTGGTCACATTATCTAGTCTTAGACTTAGATTGGTCACATCTAGTCTTAGATTTAGATTGATCAGATCTAGTCTTAGACTTAGATTGGTCACATCTAGTCTTAGATTTAGATTGATCAGATCTAGTCTTAGACTTAGATTGGTCACATCTAGTCTTAGACTTAGATTGATCAGATCTAGTCTTAGACTTAGATTGGTCACATCTAGTCTTAGACTTAGATTGGTCACATGATCTAGTCTTAGACTTAGATTGGTCACATCTAGTCTTAGACTTAGATTGATCAGATCTAGTATTTGACTTAGATTGGTCACATCTAGTCTTAGACTTAGATTGATCAGATCTAGTATTTGACTTAAATTGGTCACATCTAGTCTTAGACTTAGATTAGTCACATCTAGTCTTACACTTAGATTGGTCACATCTAGTCTTTGATTGTTCATATCTAATCTTAGAGTTAGCTTGGTCACATCTAGTCTTAGATTTAGATCGGTCACATGTAGGCTTTGATTGGTCATATCTAATCTTAGAGTTATATTGGTCACATCAAGTCTTAGACTTAGATTGGTCACATCTAGTCTTTGATTGTTCATATCTAATCTTAGAGTTAGCTTGGTCACATCTAGTCTTAGATTTAGATCGGTCACATGTAGTCTTTGATTGGTCATATCTAATCTTAGAGTTAGCTTGGTCACATCTAGTCTTAGATTTAGATCGGTCACATGTAGTCTTTGATTGGTCATATCTAATCTTAGAGTTAAATTGGTCACATCTAGTCCTAGACTTTGATTGGTCACATCTAGTCTTTGATTGGTCACATCTAATCTTATAGAGTTATATTGGTCACATCTAGTCCTAGACTTTGATTGGTCACATCTTGTCTTTGACTTTGATTGGTCACATCTAGTCTAGTGGCTGGTGCCAAAATCCAAACCAGAATTAGAAAGGGGCCGGTAACAAACGTGTCCGCATCCCTCAACTTACTGCGCAGTCAGCTTAACTTTATGAATTATTGTAAAAAATAAAAAATAAATTAACCCTCTACTTCAACTTAAAGACAGCATAAGTCCAATAATAAATATGTCAGTGTTTTTTTCACAACTACCATTGTTCTCTGACTCATTTCACTTGATCAAACCTTTTTTTAATACCCCACACCACTAGATCATACAAGTGTGGTATCGTATTGATATCTGTATCGGCCAATACTGGAGGCTTCAATGTTCCTGAAGTGTAAAAGTTGCGTTGAATGTAAATGTGTAAATAAAGAAAATGAAACTTTACGATGAAGCAGTGTACTTCTTGAAGTGCACTGATGAAGTACGTGGAGCAGTGGAAATAGAGAAGATGCTGGACTGCAGAAAGCTTTCTCATCGGTCACGGATCATAAAGCTCCAAGAAGATGTGAACGCTCGCTTCTGCTCGCTCGTCAGCCATCTTTTTTTCTGATAGACTATAAAGGGGGAGGAGGGGGGGGGGGGGGGGGGGGGGCGCTTTGACTTTATGACGTTCTTCTAGAAGCTTCTGTGAGGCTGCAGCAGGATTCATGGCAATAAAAGATGGAGGTGATTGATTTCCTCGCCGCCCTGCTCCACTTTGTCTCCCGCTCACGCTCGTCTCCTTGGAGACGCGGCGGAATGTCGCCGATGAAGAGGAGAAGATGAAGATGAGCTCCATCTTGGAAGGACTTTTGGATTCTGAATGAGGAGATTCTCGGTTTTCATCCTCATTGTTGGCCGGAGTCATCCTCACCAGCACACACACACACACACACACACACACACACACACACACACACACACACACGCACACAAAAAGCTTGTTGTGAAAAATGAGTTGGAATTTCACAAGAAAAACTTAGAATGTTGGCAGTATTATAATAAAAGTCGTCATTTTACTCAACCCAAGTCAAAATATTACAATAAAAACTGAACATTTGTGCAATGTTATGATAAAAATGTGAATTTTACTCAATAACAGTCGCAATTTTACAAGAAAAGCTTCAAATGTTGGCTATTATATGAATGAGTCGTCATTTTACTCGACAAAAGTCACCATTTTATAAGAAAACTTTAAAATGTTGGCAATATTATAATAATAATCGGAATTTTACTTGGCAAAATGATGACAAATGTCATAATTTTACTCAAAAAATGTCACTATTTTACAAGAACAACAAAAAAATTGGCAATATTGTGATACAAGTCAGAATTTTATACGACAAATGTCACCATTTTGCATTAAAAAGTCATCATTTTAAATTTAAAAAAGTAATAATTTTTACAAGTAAATATTGCAATATTACAGAAACAGAAAGAATATGAGAAATTGTTCCCAATTTTATAAGAAAAATGTCGACACATTGTGAGAAAAAGACTGCTTTTAGTTATTTTTTTAAAATATATTTCAAGTTATTACAGTATGTCCCTATATACAAGAACACACACACACACACACACACACACACACACACACACACACACACACACACACACACACACACACACACACACACAAAAAGCTTGTTGTGAAAAATGAGTTGGAATTTCACAAGAAAAACTTAGAATGTTGGCAGTATTATAATAAAAGTCGTAATTTTACTCAACCCAAGTCAAAATGTTACAAGAAAAACTGAACATTTGTGCAATGTTATGATAAAAGTTGGAATTTTACTCAATAACAGTCACAATTTTACAAGAAAAGCTTCAAATGTTGGCTATTTTATGAATGAGTCGTCATTTTACTCGACAAAAGTCACATTTTTATAAGAAAACTTTAAAATGTTGGCAATATTATAATAATAATAAGAATTTTACTTGGCAAAATGATGACAAAAGTCATCATTTTACCAAAAAAATTTCACTATTTTACAAGAACAACAAAAAAATTGGCAATATTGTGATACAAGTCAGAATTTTATATGACAAATGTCATCATTTTAAATTTAAAAAGTAATAATTTTTACGAGAAAATATTGCAATTTTACCGAAACAGAAAGAATATGAGAAATTGTTCCCAATTTTATAAGAAAAATGTCGACACATTGTGAGAAAAAGACTGCTTTTAGTTATTTTTTTAAAATATATTTCAAGTTATTACAGTATGTCCCTATATACAAGAACACACACACACACACACACACACACACACACACACACACACACACACACGCACACACACACACACACCAAAAAGCTTGTTGTGAAAAATGAGTTGGAATTTCACAAGAAAAACTTAGAATGTTGGCAGTTTTATAATAAAAGTCGTCATTTTACTCAACCCAAGTCAAAATTTTACAAGAAAAACCGAACATTTGTGCAATGTTATGATAAAAATTTGAATTTACTCAATAACAGTCGCAATTTTACAAGAAAAGCTTTAAATTTGGCAACTTTATGAATGAGTCGTCATTTTACTCGACAAAAGTCACAATTTTATAAGAAAACTGTAAATGTTGGCAATATTATAATAATAATCAGAATTTTACTTGGCAAAATGACGGCAAAAGTCATAATTTTACTCAAAAAATGTCACTATTTTACAAGAACAACAAAAAAAATTGGCAATATTGTGATACAAGTCAGAATTTTATATGACAAATGTCACCATTTTGCATTAAAAAGTCATAATTTTGCATTAAAAAAGCCATAATTTTTACGAGAAAATATTGCAATTTTACCGAAACAGAAAGAATATGAGAAATTGTTCCCAATTGTATAAGAAAATGTCGACACATTGTGAGAAAAAGACTGCTTTTAGTTATTTTTTTAAATATATTTGAAGTTATTACAGTATGTCCCTATATACAAGAACACACACACACACACACACACACACACACACACACACACACACACACACACACACACACACAAAAAAAGCTTGTTGTGAAAAATGAGTTGGAATTTCACAAGAAAAACTTAGAATGTTGGCAGTATTATAATAAAAGTCATAATTTTACTCAACCCAAGTCAAAATTTTACAAGAAAACCGAACATTTGTGCAATGTTATGATAAAAATGTGAATTTTACTCAATAACAGTTGCAATTTTACAAGAAAAGCTTCAAATGTTGGCTATTTTATGAATGAGTCGTCATTTTACTCGACAAAAGTCACAATTTTATAAGAAAACTGTAAATGTTGGCAATATTATAATAATAATCTGAATTTTAATTGGCAAAATTATGACAAAAGTCATAATTTTACTCAAAAAATGTCACTATTTTACAAGAACAACAACAAAAATTGGCAATATTGTGCTAAAAGTCTGAGTTTTATATGACGAATGTCACCATTTTGCATTAAAAAGTCATAATTTTGCATTAAAAAAAGCCATATTTTTTACGAGTAAATATTGCAATTTTATCGAAACAGAAAGAATATGAGAAATTGTTCCCAATTTCACAAGAAAAACTTAAAATTTTTGCAGTTTTATAATAAAAGTTGTCATTTTACTCAACGCAAGTCAAAATGTTACAAAAAAAACTGAACATTTGTGCAATGTTATGATAAAAGTTGGAATTTTACTCAATAACAGTCGCAATTTCACAAGAAAAGCTTTAAATTTTGGCAACTTTATGAAAAGAGTCGTAATTTTACTCGACAAAAGTCACAATTTTATAAGAAAACTGTAAATGTTGGCAATATTATAATAATAATCTGAATTTTAATTGGCAAAATTATGACAAAAGTCATAATTTTACTCCAAAAATGTCACTATTTTACAAGAACAACAAAAAAATTGGCAATATTGTGATACTAGTCAGAATTTTATACGACAAATGTCACCATTTTGCATTAAAAAGTCATCATTTTGCATTAAAAAAAAGCCATAATTTTTACGAGAAAATGTTGCAATTTTACCGAAACAGAAAGAATATGAGAAATTGTTCCCAATTTTATAAGAAAAATGTCGACACATTGTGAGAAAAAGACTGCTTTTAGTTATTTAAAAAAATATATATTTCAAGTTATTACAGTATGTCCCTATATACAAGAACACACACACACACACACGCGCGCACACGCACACATTCTTGTATTTCTTACATTCTTGAGACCTGAGAAAAATGCCTCCCTCTTTAGGACCAGCCTTTCTAGATATATAAAGAAGTGTATTTACAACATGAATAATATATACATACTATGCAAATATAAAAAAGCTTGTTGTGAAAAATGAGTTGGAATTTCACAAGAAAAAGGTCACAATTTCACAAGAAAAACTTACAATTTTGGTAGTATTAAAATAAAAGTCATAATTTTACAAAACCCAAGTCAAAATTTTACAAGAAAAACTGAACATTTGTGCAATTTTATGATAGAATTTGGAATTTTACTCAATAACAGTCGCAATTTTACAAGAAAAGCTCTAAATTTTGGAAACTTTATGAAAGGAGTCGTCATTTTACTCGACAAAAGTCACGATTTTACAAGAAAACTCTAAATGTTGGCAATATTATAATAATAATTGGAATTTCACTTGACAAAATGATGACAAAAGTCATCATTTTACTCAAAAAATGTCACTATTTTACAAGAACAACAAAAAAATTGGCAATATTGTGATAAAAGTCAGAATTTTACATGACAAATGTCACCATTTTGCATTAAAAAGTCATAATTTTACATTCAAAAAAGCCATAATTTTTACGAGAAAATATTGCAATTTTACCGAAACAGAAAGAATATGAGAAATTGTTCCCAATTTTATAAGAAAAATGTCGACACATTGTGAGAAAAAGACTGCTTTTAGTTTTTTTAAAAATATATATTTCAAGTTATTACAGTATACATACATATATACAAGAACACACACACACACACACATACACACACACACACACACACACACACGCACACACACATTCTTGTATTTATTACCTTCTTGAGACCTGAGAAAAATGCCTCCCTCTTTAGGACCAGCCTTTCTAGATATATAAAGAAGTGTATTTACAACATGAATAATATATACATACTATGCTAATATAAAAAAGCTTGTTGTGAAAAATGAGTTGGAATTTCACAATAAAAAGGTCACAATTTCACAAGAAAAACTTACAATTTTGGTAGTATTAAAATAAAAGTCATAATTTTACAAAACCCAAGTCAAAATTTTACAAGAAAAACTGAACATTTGTGCAATTTTATGATAGAATTTGGAATTTTACTCAATAACAGTCGCAATTTTACAAGAAAAGCTTTAAATTTTGGCAACTTTATGAAATGAGTCGTCATTTTACTCAACAAAAGTCACGATTTTACAAGAAAACTCTAAATGTTGCCAACATTATAATGATAATCGGAATTTTACTTGGCAAAATTATGACAAAAGTCATAATTTCACTCAAAAAATGTCACTATTTTGGCAATATTGTGATACAAGTCAGAATTTTATATGACAAATGTCACCATTTTGCATTAAAAAGTCATAATTTTACATTTGAAAAAGTCATAATTTTTACAAGAAAATATTGCAATATTACTGAAACAGAAAGAATATCAGAAATTGTTCCCAATGTTGTAAGAAAAATGTCGACACATTGTGAGAAAAAGACTGCTTTTAGGTTGTTGTTTTTTTGTTTTTGAAATTCTTTTATTTTTATATTTCAAGTTGTTACAGCATGTTTCTTTATACATATATTTATTTATATATATATATATATATATATATATATATATATATATATATATATATATATATATATATATATATATATATATATATATATATATATATATATATTTTTTTTTTTTTTTTTTTTTTTTTTATTTTTTTTTTTTTAATTTATTTATTTTTTTTTTTTTTTATTTCATAATTTTGGCCAAATTGGGCGCATTTAAATTTTTTACACACACTTGTTATTTCATATGTTGACCAGAGGGGGGGCACTTTTAAAAGCAACACACAGTCAAGTCCCTTCCGGGTCACAATGAGTTCTGGCCTTGGTCATGGTGGGTCAGTTGAACATGTTTGTGTAGTGGTTGTTGTAGCAGACAGTGTGGGTCAGTTGAACATGTTTGTGTAGTGGTTGTAGCAGACAGTGTGGGTCAGTTGTACATGTTTGTGTAGTGGTTGTAGCAGACAGTGTGGGTCAGTTGAACATGTTTGTGTAGTGGTTGTTGTAGCAGACAGTGTGGGTCAGTTGTACATGTTTGTGTAGTGGTTGTTGTAGCAGACAGTGTGGGTCAGTTGAACATGTTTGTGTAGTGGTTGTTGTAGCAGACAGTGTGGGTCAGATGTACATGTTTGTGTAGTGGTTGTAGCAGACAGTGTGGGTCAGTTGAACGTGTTTGTGTAGTGGTTGTTGTAGCAGACAGTGTGGGTCAGTTGAACATGTTTGTGTAGTGGTTGTTGTAGCAGACAGTGTGGGTCAGTTGAACATGTTTGTGTAGTGGTTGTTGTAGCAGACAGTGTGGGTCAGTTGAACGTGTTTGTGTAGTGGTTGTTGTAGCAGACAGTGTGGGTCAGTTGAACATGTTTGTGTAGTGGTTGTAGCAGACAGTGTGGGTCAGTTGAACATGTTTGTGTAGTGGTTGTAGCAGACAGTGTGGGTCAGTTGTACATGTTTGTGTAGTGGTTGTAGCAGACAGTGTGGGTCAGTTGAACATGTTTGTGTAGTGGTTGTTGTAGCAGACAGTGTGGGTCAGTTGTACATGTTTGTGTAGTGGTTGTTGTAGCAGACAGTGTGGGTCAGTTGAACATGTTTGTGTAGTGGTTGTTGTAGCAGACAGTGTGGGTCAGATGTACATGTTTGTGTAGTGGTTGTAGCAGACAGTGTGGGTCAGTTGAACGTGTTTGTGTAGTGGTTGTTGTAGCAGACAGTGTGGGTCAGTTGAACATGTTTGTGTAGTGGTTGTTGTAGCAGACAGTGTGGGTCAGTTGAACATGTTTGTGTAGTGGTTGTTGTAGCAGACAGTGTGGGTCAGTTGAACGTGTTTGTGTAGTGGTTGTTGTAGCAGACAGTGTGGGTCAGTTGAACATGTTTGTGTAGTGGTTGTTGTAGCAGACAGTGTGGGTCAGTTGAACGTGTTTGTGTAGTGGTTGTTGTAGCAGACAGTGTGGGTCAGTTGAACATGTTTGTGTAGTGGTTGTTGTAGCAGACAGTGTGGGTCAGTTGAACGTGTTTGTGTAGTGGTTGTTGTAGCAGACAGTGTGGGTCAGTTGAACATGTTTGTGTAGTGGTTGTTGTAGCAGACAGTGTGGGTCAGTTGAACGTGTTTGTGTAGTGGTTGTTGTAGCAGACAGTGTGGGTCAGTTGAACATGTTTGTGTAGTGGTTGTTGTAGCAGACAGTGTGGGTCAGTTGAACGTGTTTGTGTAGTGGTTGTTGTAGCAGACAGTGTGGGTCAGTTGAACATGTTTGTGTAGTGGTTGTTGTAGCAGACAGTGTGGGTCAGTTGAACATGTTTGTGTAGTGGTTGTTGTAGCAGACAGTGTGGGTCAGTTGAACATGTTTGTGTAGTGGTTGTTGTAGCAGACAGTGTGGGTCAGTTGAACATGTTTGTGTAGTGGTTGTTGTAGCAGACAGTGTGGGTCAGTTGAACATGTTTGTGTACTTGCTCGACCCACTCAGCACTGCAGGCATCATTTCTCACTGTAGCTCCGCCCCCATGGGGGAGGTTTAGAGGTGGAGGGGGACTGCTGGGCCAATCACAGGTCTGGGTTGAGCAGCATCCTGCGGCCCGTGATGAAGCCATTAAAGATGGCTGACTGAGGCCAGATGGTCGTCCGTGAGCGAGGAAGGAGGGCGAGGACACGCTGGAGACAAGGTCGAGACGGAAGTGGGAAATATGGAGGATGATGGAGATGTTTATGACATCATTGCTCACTACTGTCACGTGACACTCGTGCACTTCCTGGCACACTTACAAGTACTGCTGAGTGTGCACTTGGAAGGTTGGAGGATTACAAATAATGATCATGAAGATAAAAATACAAATGAAATAAAATAAATACTTTTGTAATATGTGCTTGCGTGCACACTCATATGGAAGCTACTTTTCCTTGTTGATGTCTCAAGAAGGATAGAAATACAAGAACACACACACACACACACACACATTCTTGTATTTATTACCTTCTTGAGACCTGAGAAAAATGCCTACCTCTTTAGGACCAGCCTTTCTAGATATATAAAGAAGTGTATTTACAACATTAATAATATATACATACTATGCTAATATAAAAAAGCTTGTTGTGAAAAATGAGTTGGAATTTCACAAGAAAAAGGTCACAATTTCACAAGAAAAACTTGTTGGCAGTATTATAATAAAAGTCATAATTTTACTCAACACAAGTCAAAATTTTACAAGAAAAACTGAACATTTCAATCAATCAATCAATGTTTATTTATATAGCCCTAAATCACAAGTGTCTCAAAGGGCTGTACAAGCCACAACGACATCCTCGGTACAGAGCCCACATACGGGCAAGGAAAAACTCACCCCAGTGGGACGTCGGTGAATGACTATGAGAAACCTTGGAGAGGACCGCATATGTGGGTAACCCCCCCCCCTCTAGGGGAGACCGAAAGCAACGGATGTCGAGTGGGTCTGACATAACATTGTGAAAGTCCAGTCCACAGTGGATCCAACACATCAGCGGGAGTCCAGTCCACAGCGGGGCCAACAGGAAACCATCCCAAGCGGAGACGGGTCAGCAGCGCAGAGATGTCCCCAACCGATGCACAGGCTAGTGGTCCACCCGGGGTCCCGGCTCTGGACAGCCAGCACTTCATCCATGGCCACCGGACCTATGCAACTCCCCCTCGCAAGGGACAGGGGAGAAGAGGAGAGAAGAAAAGAAACGGCAGATCAACTGGTCTAAAAAAGGGGGGGTCTATTTAAAGGCTAGATTATACAAATGAGTTTTAAGATGGGACTTAAATGCTTCTACTGAGGTAGCATCTCTAACTGTTACCGGGAGGGCATTCCAGAGTACTGGAGCCCGAATAGAAAACGCTCTATAGCCCGCAGACTTTTTTTTTTTTTTTTTTTTGGCTCTGGGAATCACTAATAAGCCGGAGTTCTTTGAACGCAGATTTCTTGCCGGGACATATGGTACAATACAATCGGCGAGATAGGCTGGAGCTAAACCGTGTAGTATTTTATACGTAAGTAGTAAAACCTTAAAGTCGCATCTTAAGTGCACAGGAAGCCAGTGCAAGTGAGCCAGTATAGGCGTAATATGATCAAACTTTCTTGTTTTTGTCAAAAGCCTTGCAGCCGCATTTTGTACCAACTGTAATCTTTTAATGCTAGACATAGGGAGGCCCGAAAATAGTACGTTACAGTAATCGAGACGAGACGTAACGAACGCATGAATAATGATCTCAGCGTCGCTAGTGGACAAGATGGAACGAATTTTAGCGATATTACGGAGATGAAAGAAGGCCGTTTTAGTAACACTCTTAATGTGTGACTCAAACGAGAGAGTTGGGTGGAAGATAATACCCAGATTCTTTACCGAGTCTCCTTGTTTAATTGTTTGGTTGTCAAATGTTAAGGTGGTATTATTAAATAGATGTTGGTGTCTAGCAGGACCGATAATCAGCATTTCCGTTTTCTTAGCGTTGAGTTGCAAAAAGTTAGCGGACATCCATTGTTTAATTTCATTAAGACACGCCTCCAGCTGACTACAGTCCGGCGTGTTGGTCAGCTTTAGGGGCATGTAGAGTTGAGTGTCATCAGCATAACAGTGAAAGCTAACACCGTACTTGCGTATGATGTCACCCAGCGGCAGCATGTAAATACTAAAGAGTGCAGGGCCAAGAACCGAACCCTGGGGAACTCCGCACGTTACCTTGACATAGTCCGAGGTCACATTGTTATGGGAGACGCACTGCATCCTGTCAGTAAGATAAGAGTTAAACCAAGACAAGGCTAAGTCTGACATACCAATACGTGTTTTGATACGCTCTAATAAAATATTATGATCGACGGTATCGAAAGCGGCGCTAAGATCAAGAAGCAGCAACATAGATGACGCATCAGAATCCATCGTTAGCAATAGATCATTAGTCATTTTTGCGAGGGCTGTCTCCGTAGAGTGATTTGCCCTGAAACCGGATTGAAAAGGTTCACAGAGATTGTTAGTCACTAAGTGTTCATTTAGCTGCTGTGCAACAGTTTTTTCGAGAATTTTGGAAATAAACGGAAGGTGGGAGACCGGTCGGTAGTTTACCATGAGGTCAGGATCGAGGTTAGGTCTTTTGAGCAGAGGATGAATAACCGCTTTTTTGAATGCTAGGGGAACAGTGCCGGAGGAAAGTGATAAGTTTATAATATTTAACACTGATGGACCTAATAATACAAACAGTTCCTTGATAAGTTTCCCAGGAAGTGGGTCAAGTAAACATGTTGTTTGTTTTATCCCACTTACACGCTGTAATAATTCCTCTAATGTTATTTCATCAAAAATAGAGAGACTATTTTGGAGGGCAGTGTCCGTCGTATATACAGTCGTATTTGTGTTAATAGAGCCCAGTTGTAGCTGGGATGCGTTGTCTTTAATCTCCTTTCTAATGAGTTCAATTTTCTTATTAAAGAAATTCATAAAATCATCTGCCGAGTGGGTGGAGCTACTGGGAGGAGTCCCTTGTTGGGTTAGCGATGCTACTGTACTAAACAGAAATTTAGGATCGTTTTTGTTGAGGCGGATGAGATTTGAGTAGTATTTAGCTTTAGCTAAGGTAAGCATGCGTTTATAAGTTATTAAACTATCACTCCATGCTTGATGGAAAACCTCAAGTTTAGTCGCGCGCCATTTGCGTTCCAGTTTTCTACATGATAATTTATGAGCTCTAATTTCTTCTGTAAACCATGGGGTGCGCCTTTTAGGGGCCCTTTTTTGCTTTAGCGGTGCTATACTATCAATAATTTCGCGCAAGGCATCGTCAAAGTTGTTAGTGAGTTTATCAATAGAGCCGACATAATTTGGGAATGGTGCTATTACCGAAGGCAGTAGGTCAGCAAGAGTCATCGTTGTGGCAGCATTAATGTTGCGGCCGCTATAGCAGTTATTATTATTATTAGCTTGTTGACAAAGAGTCAAAACTTCAAATTTTATAAGGTAATGATCGGACATTACTTTAGTATATGGAAGTATCATAACTTTGGAGGTGGTGACACCCCTGACAAGCACTAGATCTATTGTATTACCGTTGCGATGCGTGGGTTCATGTATTATTTGTGTAAGACCACAGCTATCAATTATGGTTTGGAGCGCCACGCACTGAGGGTCCGATGGGGTATTCATATGGATATTAAAGTCCCCCATTATGATTATATTGTCGGCGTGCGTCACTAGATCAGCAACGAACTCTGAGAATTCACTGATAAAGTCCGAATAGGGCCCAGGGGGGCGGTAGATAACAGCCAGGTCGAGAGGTAGCGGTGTGACAGACCTCATAGTAAGCACCTCAAACGATTTATATTTATTATTTAGGTTAGGGGTAAGGTTGAAATTTTCATTGTATATTAGTGCGACACCCCCTCCCCTTTTAAGAGGGCGGGCAACATGCGCATTCGTATAGTTAGGAGGAGATGCCTCATTGAGCGCAAAAAATTCGTCCGGTTTGAGCCAGGTTTCGCTAAGACCAATGACGTTAAGATTGTTGTCTCTAATGACCTCATTAACCAATAACGCCTTGGGAGACAATGATCTTATGTTTAAAAAGCCCATATTATAGGTATTGGGCTGTTTTGACGAGTTTTTGTTAAGATTATCCGTAGTGGCAATATTAACAATGTTGCGTTTATTATGCGTAGTGCACTTTAAATAGTTTCGACCATATCTAGGAATTGATATGACGGGAATTTTCCGATTGTTTGCTTGGTGCTGCAATAGACTGGACATATCATAATTTGCCACCTCAGTAGAATGCATGTCCACCTCTGACACAGACACAACAGAAAAAACATTATGTGAATTGTGTATTATTCTAAGAGAATTGCTATGCGTACATGGATTATCCAGCCTGGCGCTGGCTAGTTCTAGCTTAACTGACTCCTCACCCGGACTAACAGACATTGTAATTGCCTGTGACCGGGCTTGCTCTAGTGTAGTCAGTCAAGTGAGACTTAAATAGTAGTCTATGTTTCTAGACAGGATGATGGCGCCTTCCTGGTTAGGGTGAAGGCCGTCTCTCATCAGCAAGCCTGGTTTGCCCCAGAAAGAGGGCCAGTTATCAATAAACGTTAGTCCCTGCGTCCTACAGTAGCTAGCCAACCACTTGTTAAGCGAGACTAATCTGCTATATCTCTCATCATTGCCTCTCGCAGGCAGGGGGCCAGAGACAATTACTCGATGCCTGGACATCTTTCTGGCGAGATCACAAGTCCTGGCTATGTTTCTCTTTGTAATCTCTGACTGTCTCATTCTAGTGTCATTGGAGCCAACGTGTACAACTATATTCGCATAATTAGTGGTGCGATTAGCCTGTCGTACGTGTTTACTAGGCCTGTTGCGAGTTAGCTCCCTAAGATTAGCTTCAATGTCAGGTGCTCTGGCCCCGGGGATACACTTTATTGTGGCTGGTTTGCTAAGCTTTATGTTTCGGGTGATGGAGTCCCCTATAACTAAGGTGTGGTGCCCGGTAGACTGGGGTGTAGGACTAGCTAAAGAGCTAAATCTATTATGCGTCTCAACCGGTACACCGTAGCTTGTAGGCCGCTTAGGACTGCTACAAGCTGGGCTAGTTAGCTCGCTACAGCTAACGCTAGCAGATGTGTCCGCAACATCTAAAGTTACGACATTACTCTGCTCTAACTGGCGGACACGGCCCTCTAGCAGAGCCAACCTCTCCGTGAGTATGGTGCAAGACGCGCAGGAAGCCATTACTCACAGTGTTTTCTGTCACCGAGTGAAGTTCCTGCTGTCCTCAGGGAAGTGGTCGCGGTCTGTAGGAGTAGCTTCTTACTGACCGGCGCTGCCTTTCTCCGCGCTAGCTTAGCAGCTAGCTAGCTGAGGAAAGGGTGGTGGGACAGAGATCGGGTGATTTGCAAGTTAAATAGTACCACTAAAAATGTTTGAGAAGTGATAAAGAAAGCTGTAGAACAATTAAAAGCACACAGATAGAGCGCTACTTAGCTTTTTCGCAACAGCGAACAGACGGCGAGCAGTCACGCACGGTGAACCGGAACCGGAAGTCAAATAATATTTGTGCAATGTTATGATAAAAGTTGGAATTTTACTCAATAACAGTCGCAATTTCACAAGAAAAGCTTAACATTTTGGCAACTTTATGAAAGGAGTCGTCATTTTACTCGACAAAAGACACAATTTTATAAGAAAACTCTAAATGTGGGCAATATAATAACAATCATCGGAATTTTACTTGGCAAAATGATGACAAAAGTCATAATTTTACTCAAAAAATGTCACTATTTTACAAGAACAACAAAAAAATTGGCAACATTGTGATAAAAGTCTGAATTTTATATGACAAATGTCGCCATTTTGCATTAAAAAGTCATAATTGTACATTAAAAAAGTCATAATTTTAAGAGAAAATATTGCAATATTACAGAAACAGAAAGAATATGAGAAATTGTTCCCAATTTTATAAGAATAATACTTTTGTAATATGTGCGTGCATGCACACTCATATGGAAGATACTTTTCCTTGTTGATGTCTCAAGAAAAGTAGAAATACAAGAACACACACACACACACACACACACACACACCCTCTTGTATTTGTTAACTTCTTGAGACCTGAGAAAAATGCCTCCCTCTTTAGGACCAGCCTTTCTAGATATATAAAGAAGTGTATTTACAACATGAATAATGTATACATACTATGCTAATATAAAAAAGCTTGTTGTGAAAAATTAGTTGCAATTTCACAAGAAAAAGGTCACAATTTCACAAGAAAAACTTGTTGGCAGTATTATAATAAAAGTCATAATTTTACTCAACACAAGTCAAAATTTTACAAGAAAAACTGAACATTTGTGCAATGTTATGATAAAAGTTGGAATTTTACTCAATAACAGTCGCAATTTCACAAGAAAAGCTTCACATTTTGGCAACTTTATATAAGGGGTCGTCATTTTACTCGACAAAAGTCACAATTAAACTCTAAATGTTGGCAATATTATAATAATAATCGGAATTTTACTTGGCAAAATGATGACAAAAGTCAGAGTTTTACTCAAAAAAATTCACTATTTTACAAGAACAACAAAAAAAATTGGCAACATTGTGATAAAAGTCAGAATTTTATATGACAAATGTCACCATTTTGCATTAAAAAGTCATAATTGTACATTAAAAAAGTCATAATTTTACGAGAAAATATTGCAATATTACAGAAACAGAAAGAATATGAGAAATTGTTCCCAATTTTATAAGAAAAATACTTTTGTAATATGTGCGTGCGTGCACACTCATATGGAAGATACTTTTCCTTGTTGATGTCTCAAGAAAAGTAGAAATACAAGAACACACACACACACACACACACAAACACACACACCCTCTTGTATTTGTTAACTTCTTGAGACCTGAGAAAAATGCCTCCCTCTTTAGGACCAGCCTTTCTAGATATATAAAGAAGTGTATTTACAACATGAATAATGTATACATACTATGCTAATATAAAAAAGCTTGTTGTGAAAAATTAGTTGCAATTTCACAAGAAAGAGGTCACAATTTCACAAGAAAAACTTACAATGTTGGCAGTATTATAATAAAAGTCATAATTTTACTCAACCCAAGTCAAAATTTTACAAGAAAAACTGAACATTTGTGCAATGTTATGATAAAAGTTGGAATTTTACTCAATAACAGTCGCAATTTTACAAGAAAAGCTTAACATTTTGGCAACTTTATATAAGGGGTTGTAATTTTACTCGACAAAAGTCACAATTAAACTCTAAATGTTGGCAATATAATGAAAATCGAAATTTTACTTGGCAAAATGATGACAAAAGTCAGAATTTTACTCAAAAAATTTCACTATTTTACAAGAACAACAAAAAAATTGGCAACAGTGTGATAAAAGTCAGAATTTTATATGACAAATGTCACAATTTTGCATTAAAAAGTCATAATTGTACATTAAAAAAAGTCATAATTTTAAGAGAAAATATTGCAATATTACAGAAACAGAAAGAATATGAGAAATTGTTCCCAATTTTATAAGAAAAACACTTTTGTAATATGTGCGTGCGTGCACACTCATATGGAAGATACTTTTCCTTGTTGATGTCTCAAGAAAAGTAGAAATACAAGAACACACACACACACACACACACACACACACACACACACACACACACATACAATCTTGTATTTGTTAACTTCTTGAGAGCTGAGAAAAATGCCTCCCTCTTTAGGACCAGCCTTTCTAGATATATAAAGAAGTGTATTTACAACATGAATAATATATACATACTATGCAAATATAAAAAAGCTTGTTGTGAAAAATGAGTTGCAATTTCACAAGAAAAAGGTCACAATTCCACAAGAAAAACTTGTTGGCAGTATTATAATAAAAGTCATAATTTTACTCAACACAAGTCAAAATTTTACAAGAAAAACTGAACATTTGTGCAATGTTATGATAAAAGTTGGAATTTTACTCAATAACAGTCGCAATTTCACAAGAAAAGCTTAACATTTTGGCAACTTTATATAAGGGGTCGTCATTTTTCTTGAATAAAGTCACAATTAAACTCTAAATGTTGGCAATATTATAATGATAATCGGAATTTTACTTGGCAAAATGATGACAAAAGTCAGAATTTTACTCCAAAAATGTCACTATTTTACAAGAAAAACAACAAAAATTGGCAATATTGTGATAAAAGTCTGAATTTTGTATGACAAATGTCACCATTTTGCATTAAAAAGTAATAATTTTACATTAAAAAAAGTCATAATTTTACGAGAAAATATTGCAATATTACAGAAACAGAAAGAATATGAGAAATTGTTCCCAATTTTATAAGAAAAATACTTTTGTAATATGTGCGCGCGTGCGCACTAATATGGAAGCTACTTTTCCTTGTTGATGTCTCAAGAAGGATAGAAATACAAGAACACGCACACACACACACACACACACACACACATTCTTGTATTTATGGCATTCTTGAGACCTGAGAAAAATGCCTCCCTCTTTAGGACCAGCCTTTCTAGATATATAAAGAAGTGTATTTACAACATTAATCATATATACATACTATGCAAATATAAAAAAGCTTGTTGTGAAAAATGAGTTGGAATTTCACAAGAAAAAGGTCACAATTTCACAAGAAAAACTTGTTGGCAGTATTATAATAAAAGTCATAATTTTACTCAACACAAGTCAAAATTTTACAAGAAAAACTGAACATTTGTGCAATGTTATGATAAAAGTTGGAATTTTACTCAATAACAGTCGCAATTTCACAAGAAAAGCTTAACATTTTGGCAACTTCATATAAGGGGTCGTAATTTTACTCGACAAAAGTCACAATTAAACTCTAAATGTTGGCAATATTATAATGATAATCGGAATTTTACTTGGCAAAATGATGACAAAAGTCAGAATTTTACTCAAAAAATGTCACTATTTTACAAGAACAACAAAAAAAATTGGCAATATTGTCATAAAAGTCAGAATTTTGTATGGCAAATGTCACCATTTTGCATTGAAAAGTCAGAATTTAACATAAAATGTCATAATTTTACGAGAAAATATTGCATATACATATTATAAATAAGTGTGTGTGCGTGTGCGTGTGCGTGTGTGTGTGTGTGTGTGTGTGTGTGTGTGTGTGTGTGTGTGTGTGTGTGTGTGTGTGTGTGTGTGTGTGTGTGTGTGTGTGTGTGTGTGTGTGTGTGTGTGTGTGTGTGTGTGTGTGTGTGTGTGTGTGTGTGTGTGTGTGTGAAGTAGAAGAAAGTGATGCTGCTGCATGTTTGATATTTGTGAGAATGCAGAGATGATGTTTCAATGTCACAAAGATGAATTGACCTCCGAGTGGCGGCATGGCGATCCTTGTCGCTGTGTCGCCATCAATCACCTGCCCGTCGCCATGGCGACCAAGGTGAGGCCCTCAGCTGAAAGACAGGTGAAAGCTTCATTGGCTATTTTAATGGCTAGTGATGTCACATTTAGCTGTCTGTCGTGTGTTCATTGGAGTTATTTCATCAATCAAGTTTGATCACTAAACACTAAAACATGAGGGACTTTATTGAAGATTCTAGAAGTTTATAGTCACTTTTTACTTTGTAGCTGAATAAATAAACCAGACGACTGTAAAAGTGTTCAAATGTGTCTTTACTTCGTAATTTAACTCATAAGTCTTGTCCTGTGATATATATATACACCTATATATACACTTGCGATGAGGTGGCGACTTGTCCAGGGTGTACCCCGCCTTCCGCCCGAATGCAGCTGGGATAGGCTCCAGCACCCCCGCGACCCCGAACGGGACAAGCGGTAGAAAATGGATGGATGGATACCTATACTGTATATACCTTTATATACCTACAGTATATACATGTACAACTATACATATACCTATACTGTATATACCTTTATATACCTACAGTATATACATGTACAACTATACATATACCTATACTGTATATACCTTTATATACCTACAGTATATACATGTACAACTATACATATACCTATACTGTATATACCTTTATATACCTACAGTATATACATGTGCAACTATACATATACCTATACTGTATATACCTATATACATGTACAACTATACATATACCTATACTGTATATACTTATATACATGTACAACTATACATATACCTATACTGTATATACCTTTATATACCTATATACATGTACAACTATACATATACCTATACTGTATATACCTATATACATGTACAACTATACATATACCTATACTGTATATACCTTTATATACCTATATACATGTACAACTATACATATACCTATACTGTATATACTTATATACATGTACAACTATACATATACCTATACTGTATATACCTTTATATACCTATATACATGTACAACTATACATATACCTATACTGTATATACTTATATACATGTACAACTATACATATACCTATACTGTATATACCTATATACATGTACAACTATACATATACCTAAACTGTATATACCTATATACATGTACAACTATATATATACCTATACTGTATATACTTATATACTCTGTACATGTACAACCATACATATACCTATACTGTATATACCTATATACATGTACAACTATACATATACCTATACTGTATATACCTTTATATACCTACAGTATATACATGTACAACTATACATATACCTATACTGTGTATACCTTTATATACCTATATACATGTACAACTATACATATACGTATACTGTATATACCTATATACATGTACAACTATACATATACCTATACTGTATATACTTATATACATGTACAACTATACATATACCTATACTGTATATACCTTTATATACCTACAGTATATACATGTACAACTATACATATACCTATACTGTATATACAACTATACATATACCTATACTGTATGTAACTTCATATACTTCATTATCTTCCATCTCTTCTTCATTATCTTCTGTCTTCTCTTCATCTTCTTCATCATTTGTATGACCTTCATCCTCTTCCTCACATGTGTTGATGTGTGTGTGTGAAGGTCAAGTGTGGATGGACAGTCAGGGAGGAGACAGATGGACATTTAACTGTCCCCTCACATCAGGACCAAATGATGCTGTTGCCATGACAACGAAGCACTTTGGAAATTGGTGGAGGACCAAAATATCATCACTGACATCATAGACCAGCAAACATCAACAACAATGTCAACACTTGATGTTATCATAGTTGTTTCTTCTTCTTCTTCTTCTTCTTCTTCTTCTTCTTCTTCTTCTTCTTCTTCTTCTTCTCCTCGTTATTCTCCTTCACCTTCTACTTCTCCTTCTATTTTCTCATTCTTCTTTCTTCTTCTGCTTCACCTTCTTCTCCTTCTCCTACTCCTTCTTCTTCTTCTTCTTCTTCTTCTTCTTCTTCTTCTTCTTCTTCTTCTTCTTCTTCTTCTTCTTCTCCTCCTCCTTCTCTTTCTTCTTCGCCTTCACCTTCTACTTCTTCTTCTTCCTCTCCTTATCCTTCTTCTTCTTTTTCTTCTTCTCGTTCTTCTTATCTTCTTCTTCATAATCTTCATCTTTGTCTACTTCTCATTCTTCTCTGTTCTTCTTCTTTTTCTGTTTCTTTTACTTCTTCTTTTCTTTTTATTTCTTCTTCTTCTTCTTCTTCTTCTTGTTCTTCTCGTCATTCTTCTCATTCTTCTCTTTTCTTCCTCTTCTTCTTCTTCTTCTTCTTTAGTAAGAAGTATGAATGCAGACTTAACAGTTGTCTAGATGAGGTTGACATGTGTAAAAGTCAGCTGGCATATGAGAAGACCTGCAACAATGAACATGTTTGGTGTTCTCTCCTCACTCTCCACATCGTCCCCTCTTTTTATGCGCTGTGAAAATCAGCTCATAAAAGCCGACAGTAAAAATATTTTACAACACAGCAGATGTCGCATTGTTGCAAGCTCCGCCTCTGCACCGTCTGTCAGCCACCCAGACATCATGCTGCCCTTACCTGTCATCACCTGTCATCACCTTTCATCACCTGTCATCACCTTTAATCACCTTTCATCCCCTGTCAACACCTATCTTCACCTGTCATCACCTGAACAAGCAATGAACAACATCAAAAGCTGAGTCAGCTGGTACTGAACAACATCAAAAGCTGAGTCAGCTGGTACTGAACAACATCAAAAGCAGACTACAGGAGCTCAAAAGTTCTGAGAAGAGTGGGGGACTGGCATGAGCCTGGTTCTGCACAGAGGTGCGAGGGCCCGTCCATTGCTGCTTGCACCTTTCATTTGTTTTTATTCATTTGTTTTTACGGCGTGTTTGGATCCTTTTTGCGGCGTGTTCCGCCATCAGACAAGATGGTCACCAACTTGTGAGGGTTCTTGTTTTCTGGACAAACTACAGAAGAAGTCTGCAGCGTTTGAGAGCACTTTCAGGAGAAAATGCAAGACAAAATGCTGCTGGCGAGCTCGCCGCCAGACAGGTGCAGCGCTCCCTCGTTAGTCGTCGGCTATCGTTAAGACGACCCTCGACCTCCGGGATGGAAGCGTGCTCCTCTCTCACGGCGCCGACGTCCAAAGGTGACGTGGCACGCAGCGTTTAGGACGCGGCCCGTCCTGACATGACGGACGCCATCTCGTTATGACGGAAGACGAGAGCGCCGCGTATGCTCCACGAGAGCCGTGAGGCCGGACGCGTGTCCGGCGGGCACGTCAGCGTCTAATGAGTCGGCCTCATCCGTCATCCGCCATCAGCGTCAACGCACGTGAGCGCACGCGGCCTCTTACCTTCAGCACACGCAGCAACATATGGCCGCCAGTCCCCGGCTCGCTCCGCTTTAGTCGAGTCGACAGCCCCGATTACGCAACACCCCCCCCCCCCCCCCCACACGCTGCCGCCTCTGTGCGTTGTCTTGCTCGCTCGCCAAAAGTGCACGCAGGAGGCCGCGCTCCTGGATGCCGGGTGATGGCGCGGCGGCTCAGTGGGATGCGGCGAGCCCACAGAGGCGATCCGTCCGTCTTCACACAGCAACAAACGGAAGCTGGAGAGCAGAGCGCCGTCTTGGAAGTCACAACTGGCGATACCACTTAGACATGTCCGATACGTCCGGAAGGACGCTGATACCAAATGGACTTTTTCAAGACCGATACCGATACCGATTGCCAGTTGTCAAGGAGGTCGATAAGAGATAAAGATGAATATTATATGTCAGTAAACATCTGGACAAGTTGTTTTTTTAACATGATTTTGTCGTAGAGGTGGGACCAGTAGTGACATAATGTTTGATGTTGTGTTTCATTTATCAATAAACACCTTTATAACGTGTGTCTAACATCAACATTTTATTTCTAAATATGACAAATATTGCAAACATTGAAAAAAAAACAATTCTGGGCTTTTTCACATCAATTGTAGTTGAGACAATGACATCATTTCTTCCTGGATGTTACAGAAAGTATGAGAATGTGTGAGCTGCTGCCTCTTTTTTACCGATATAATCATCTCATATTTGTCAACATGTTTACGCAAAGTTTGCATTTTTGGCAGAGATATCTTTTCTGTCGTCTCTGTCGTGTTGTTGGATTGAATGACGGATCATGAAACTCGTGGCGCTCTTTTAATGAGTGTTGCGGACGAAGGGTTTTGCCTAGCGACTCCATCGCTGCAGTGGCGAAAATAAACAAAACGGGGACCGGTGGGGCGCCAACAAAGAAGGACAAAATCTGGATTTCCCGGCAAGGATCAAAGGTATTGACAGGTGAGCAGAGGCGGCGTACCGTAGGGGCGTGGCTGTGGTAGAAGCAGCTGAGCAGACCGGAGATGAATTCTCACAAGAATTGAAATAAGTGTCCTGTCAGATATTAAAAACATAATTTGTAGAGAATTAATGACACTGTGTGTGTGTGTGTGTGTGTGTGTGTGTGTGTGTGTGTGTGTGTGTGTGTGTGTGTGTGTGTGTGTGTGTGTGTGTGTGTGTGTGTGTGTGTGTGTGTGTGTGTGCGAGAATGTGTGTGCATATGAGTGTGTGTGTATGTCAATGTGTGTGTGTGCATTTGTGTGTATGAATGCATGTGTTTGTGCATGTGTGTATGCATGCATGTGTGTGTACACGTGTGTGTATGCGTACATGTGTGTGAATGTGTACATGTGTCTGTATGCGTGCACGTGTGTGTACATGTGTTTATGCATGCATGTTTGTGTACATGTGTGCATGTGTGTGTACGTGCGCATGTGTGTGTACATGTGTGTGTATGCATGCATGTTTGTGTACATGTGTGTGTGCGTGTATGTGCCTGTATGCATGCATGTGTGTGTATATGTGTGTATGCATCCATGTGTGTGTACATGTGTGTATGCATGCATGTGTGTGTACATGTGTGTGTATGCATGCATGTGTGTGTACATGTTTGTGTATGTGTGCATGTGTGTGTGCATGTGTGTGTATGCATGCATGTGTGTGTACATGTGTGTATGCATGCATGTGTGTGTACATGTGTGTGTATGCATGCATGTGTGTGTACATGTTTGTGTATGCGTGCATGTGTGTGTACATGTGTGTATGCATGCATGTGTGTGTACATGTGTGTATGCATGCATGTGTGTGTACATGTGTGTATGCATGCATGTGTGTACATGTGTGTATGCATGCATGTGTGTGTACATGTGTGTGTATGCATGCATGTCTGTGTACATGTGTGTGTATGCATGCATGTGTGTGTACATGTGTGTGTATGCATGCATGTTTGTGTACATGTGTGTATGTGTGCATGTGTCTGTATGCATGCATGTGTGTGTACATGTGTGTGTAGGTGTGCATGTGTGTGTATGCATGCATGTTTGTGTACGTGTGTGTATGCGTGCATGTGTGTGTACATGTGTGTGTATGCGTCCATGTGTGTGCACATGTGTGCATATGCGTCCATGTGTGTGTGCATGTGTGTGTATGCATGCATGTGTGTGTACACGTCTGTGTATGTGCCCATGTGTGTGTACATGTGTGTGAAAGTGTAAATGTGTGTGTACGCACGCATGAGTGTGTACATGTGTGTGTATGCTTGCATGTGTGTGTATGTGTGTGTATGCATGCATGTGTGTGTACATGTGTGTGTATGCATGCATGTGTGTGTACATGTGTGTGTATGCATGCATGTGTGTGTACATGTGTGTGTATGCATGCATGTTTGTGTACATGTGTGTATGTGTGCATGTGTCTGTATGCATGCATGTGTGTGTACATGTGTGTGTACGTGTGCATGTGTGTGTATGCATGCATGTTTGTGTATGTGTGTGTATGCGTGCATGTGTGTGTACATGTGTGTGTATGCGTCCATGTGTGTGCACGTGTGCATATGCGTCCACGTGTGTGTGCATGTGTGTGTATGCATGCATGTGTGTGTACATGTGTGTGTATGCATGCATGTGTGTGTACATGTGTGTGAAAGTGTAAATGTGTGTGTACGCACGCATGAGTGTGTACATGTGTGTGTATGCTTGCATGTGTGTGTATTTGTGTGTATGCATGCATGTGTGTGTACATGTGTGTGTATGCATGCATGTGTGTGTACATGTGTGTGTATGCTTGTATGTGTGTGTAAGCATGCATGTGTGTGTACATGTGTGTGTATGCGTCCATGTGGGTGTACATGTGTGTAAATGAATGCATGTGTGTACAAGTGTGTCAATGCAAGCTTTTGTGTACATGTATGTGTGTGTGTCCATGTGTGTGTACATGTGTTTGTATGCATGCATGTGTGTGTACATGTCTGTGTATGCGTGCATGCGTATGTATGTGTGTGTATGCTTGCAGGTGTGTGTGTGTGTGTGTGTGTGTGTGTGTGTGTGTGTGTGTGTGTGTGTGTGTGTGTGTGTGTGTGTGTGTGTGTGTGTGTGTGTGTGTGTGTATGTGCGCATGTGTGTGTGTAAGTGTGTGTATGCACGCATGTGTGTGTACATGTGTGTGTGTATGCATGCATGTTTGTGTACATGTGTGTATGCGTGCACATATGTGTACATGTGTGTGTATGCATGCATGTGTGTGTACATGTGTGTGTATGCATGCATGGGTGTGTACATGTGTGTATGCATGCATGTGTGTGTATGCACGCATGTGTGTGTATGCATGCATGTGTGTGTACATGTCTGTATATGCGTGCATGCGTATGTATGTGTGTGTATGCTTGCAGGTGTGTGTGTGTGTGTGTGTATGTGCACATGTGTGTGTGTAAGTGTGTGTATGCACGCATGTGTGTGTACATGTGTGTGTATGCATGCATGTTTGTGTACATGTGTGTATGCGTGCACGCATGTGTATATGTGTGTGTATGCATGCATGTGTGTGTACATGTGTGTGTATGCATGCATGTGTGTGTACATGTGTGTGTATGCATGCATGTGTGTGTATGCATGCCTGTTGTCTGTACATGTGTGTGTATGTGTGCATGTGTGTGTACATGTGTGTATGCGTGCATGTGTGTGTACATGTGTGTATGCGTGCATGTGTGTGTACATGTGTGTATGCGTGCATGTGTGTGTACATGTGTGTATGCATGCATGTGTGTGTACATGTGTGTATGCATGCATGTGTGTCTACATGTGTGTATGCATGCATGTGTGTGTACATGTGTGTATGCGTGCATGTGTGTGTACATGTGTGTATGCATGCATGTGTGTGTACATGTGTGTATGCATGCATGTGTGTGTACATGTGTGTTAATGCAAGCTTGTGTGTGTACATGTATGTGCGTGTGTCCATGTGTGTGTACATGTGTGTGTATGCTTGCATGTGTGTGTACATCTCTGTGTATGCGTGCATGTGTATGTAGGTGTGTGTATGCTTGCAGGTGTGTAGGTGTGTATGTGCGCATGTGTGTGTGTAAGTGTGTGTATGCACGCATGTGTGTGTACATGTGTGTGTATGCATGCATGTTTGTGTACATATGTGTATGCGTGCATGTGTCTGTATGCATGCATGTGTGCGTATGCGTCCATGTGTGTGTGCATGTGTGTGTATGCATGCATGTGTGTGTACACGTCTGTGTATGCGTCCATGTGTGTGTACATGTGTGTGTGTACACACGCATGCGTGTGTACATGTGTGTGTATGCTTGCATGTGTGTGTATGTGTGTGTATGCATGCATGTGTGTGTATGCGTCCATGTGAGTGTACATGTGTGTATATGCAAGCTTTTGTGTACATGTATGTGTGTGTGTCCATGTGTGTGTACATGTGTTTGTATGCATGCATGTGTGTGCACATGTCTGTGTATGCGTGCATGCGTATGTATGTGTGTGTATGCTTGCAGGTGTGTGTGTGTGTGTGTGTACGTGCGCATGTGTGTGTGTAAGTGTGTGTATGCACGCATGTGTGTGTACATGTGTGTGTGTGTATGCATGCATGTTTGTGTACATGTGTCTATGCGTGCACGTATGTGTACATGTGTGTGTATGCATGCATGTGTGTGTATGCATGCCTATGTGTGTATATGTTTTTTGTTATGTGTGCATGTGTGTGTACATGTGTGTATGCGTGCATGTGTGTGTACATGTGTGTATGCATGCATGTGTGTGTACATGTGTGTTAATGCAAGCTTGTGTGTGTACATGTATGTGCGTGTGTCCATGTGTGTGTACATGTGTGTGTATGCATGCATGTGTGTGTACATGTCTGTGTATGCGTGCATGTGTATGTAGGTGTGTGTATGCTTGCAGGTGTGTAGGTGTGTATGTGCGCATGTGTGTGTGTAAGTGTGTGTATGCACGCATGTGTGTGTACATGTGTGTGTATGCATGCATGTTTGTGTACATGTGTCTATGCGTGCACGTATGTGTACATGTGTGTGTATGCATGCATGTGTGTGTACATGTGTGTGTATGCATGCATGTGTGTGTACATGTGTCTATGCGTGCACGTATGTGTACATGTGTGTGTATGCATGCATGTTTGTGTACATGTGTCTATGCGTGCACGTATGTGTACATGTGTGTGTATGCATGCATGTGTGTGTACATGTGTGTGTATGCATGCATGTGTGTGTATGCATGCATGTGTGTGTACATGTGTGTGTCTGTGTGCATGTTAGTGTACATGTGTGTATGCGTGCATGTGTGTGTACATGTGTGTATGCATGCATGTGTGTGTACATGTGTGTGTATGCATGCATGTGTGTGTACATGTCTGTGTATGCGTGCATGTGTATGTAGGTGTGTGTATGCTTGCAGGTGTGTAGGTGTGTATGAGCGCATGTGTGTGTGTAAGTGTGTGTATGCATGCATGTGTGTGTACATGTGTGTGTAAGCATGCATGTTTGTGTACATGTGTGTGTATGCATGCATGTGTGTGTACATGTGTGTGTATGCCTGCATGTGTGTGTATGCATGCATGTGTGTGTACATGTGTGTGTATGTGTGCATGTGTGTGTACATGTGTGTATGCGTGCATGTGTGTGTACAGGTGTGTGTATGCGTGCATGTGTGTGTACATGTGTGTATGCGTGCATGTGTGTGTACATGTGTGTATGCGTGCATGTGTGTGTACATGTGTGTGTATGCGTGCATGTGTGTATGCGTGCATGTGTGTGTACATGTGTGTGTATGCGTGCATGTGTGTGTACATGTGTGTATGTGTGCATGTGTGTGTACATGTGTGTGTATGCATGCATGTGTGTGTACATGTGTGTGTATGCATCCATGTGTGTGTACATGTGTGTATGCGTGCATGTGTGTGTACATGTGTGTATGCGTGCATGTGTGTGTACATGTGTGTATGCGTGCATGTGTGTGTACATGTGTGTATGCGTGCATGTGTGTGTACATGTGTGTGTATGCGTGCATGTGTGTGTACACGTGTGTGTATGCGTGCATGTGTGTGTACATGTGTGTATGTGTGCATGTGTGTGTACATGTGTGTGTATGCGTGCATGTGTGTGTACATGTGTGTATGCGTGCATGTGTGTGTACATGTGTGTATGCGTGCATGTGTGTGTACAGGTGTGTGTATGCGTGCATGTGTGTGTACATGTGTGTATGCGTTTATGTGTGTGTACATGTGTGTATGCGTGCATGTGTGTGTACATGTCTGTGTATGCGTGCATGTGTATGTAGGTGTGTGTATGCTTGCAGGTGTGTAGGTGTGTATGTGCGCATGTGTGTGTGTAAGTGTGTGTATGCACGCATGTGTGTGTACATGTGTGTGTATGCATGCATGTTTGTGTACATATGTGTATGCGTGCATGTGTCTGTATGCATGCATGTGTGCGTATGCGTCCATGTGTGTGTGCATGTGTGTGTATGCATGCATGTGTGTGTACACGTCTGTGTATGCGTCCATGTGTGTGTACATGTGTGTGTGTACACACGCATGCGTGTGTACATGTGTGTGTATGCTTGCATGTGTGTGTATGTGTGTGTATGCATGCATGTGTGTGTATGCGTCCATGTGGGTGTACATGTGTGTATATGCAAGCTTTTGTGTACATGTATGTGTGTGTGTCCATGTGTGTGTACATGTGTTTGTATGCATGCATGTGTGTGCACATGTCTGTGTATGCGTGCATGCGTATGTATGTGTGTGTATGCTTGCAGGTGTGTGTGTGTGTGTGTGTACGTGCGCATGTGTGTGTGTAAGTGTGTGTATGCACGCATGTGTGTGTACATGTGTGTGTGTGTATGCATGCATGTTTGTGTACATGTGTCTATGCGTGCACGTATGTGTACATGTGTGTGTATGCATGCATGTGTGTGTATGCATGCCTATGTGTGTATATGTTTTTTGTTATGTGTGCATGTGTGTGTACATGTGTGTATGCGTGCATGTGTGTGTACATGTGTGTATGCATGCATGTGTGTGTACATGTGTGTTAATGCAAGCTTGTGTGTGTACATGTATGTGCGTGTGTCCATGTGTGTGTACATGTGTGTGTATGCATGCATGTGTGTGTACATGTCTGTGTATGCGTGCATGTGTATGTAGGTGTGTGTATGCTTGCAGGTGTGTAGGTGTGTATGAGCGCATGTGTGTGTGTAAGTGTGTGTATGCATGCATGTGTGTGTACATGTGTGTGTAAGCATGCATGTTTGTGTACATGTGTGTGTATGCATGCATGTGTGTGTACATGTGTGTGTATGCCTGCATGTGTGTGTATGCATGCATGTGTGTGTACATGTGTGTGTATGTGTGCATGTGTGTGTACATGTGTGTATGCGTGCATGTGTGTGTACAGGTGTGTGTATGCGTGCATGTGTGTGTACATGTGTGTATGCTTGCATGTGTGTGTACATGTGTGTAAGCGTGCATGTGTGTGTACATGTGTGTATGCATGCATGTGTGTGTACATGTGTGTGTATGCATGCATGTGTGTGTACATGTCTGTGTATGCGTGCATGTGTATGTAGGTGTGTGTATGCTTGCAGGTGTGTAGGTGTGTATGAGCGCATGTGTGTGTGTAAGTGTGTGTATGCATGCATGTGTGTGTACATGTGTGTGTAAGCATGCATGTTTGTGTACATGTGTGTGTATGCATGCATGTGTGTGTACATGTGTGTGTATGCCTGCATGTGTGTGTATGCATGCATGTGTGTGTACATGTGTGTGTATGTGTGCATGTGTGTGTACATGTGTGTATGCGTGCATGTGTGTGTACAGGTGTGTGTATGCGTGCATGTGTGTGTACATGTGTGTATGCGTGCATGTGTGTGTACATGTGTGTAAGCGTGCATGTGTGTGTACATGTGTGTGTATGCGTGCATGTGTGTGTACATGTGTGTGTATGCGTGCATGTGTGTATGCGTGCATGTGTGTGTACATGTGTGTGTATGCGTGCATGTGTGTGTACATGTGTGTATGTGTGCATGTGTGTGTACATGTGTGTGTATGCATGCATGTGTGTGTACATGTGTGTGTATGCATCCATGTGTGTGTACATGTGTGTATGCGTGCATGTGTGTGTACATGTGTGTATGCGTGCATGTGTGTGTACATGTGTGTATGCGTGCATGTGTGTGTACATGTGTGTATGCGTGCATGTGTGTGTACATGTGTGTGTATGCGTGCATGTGTGTGTACACGTGTGTGTATGCGTGCATGTGTGTGTACATGTGTGTATGTGTGCATGTGTGTGTACATGTGTGTGTATGCGTGCATGTGTGTGTACATGTGTGTATGCGTGCATGTGTGTGTACATGTGTGTATGCGTGCATGTGTGTGTACAGGTGTGTGTATGCGTGCATGTGTGTGTACATGTGTGTATGCGTGCATGTGTGTGTACATGTGTGTATGCGATTATGTGTGTGTACATGTCTGTGTATGCGTGCATGTGTATGTAGGTGTGTGTATGCTTGCAGGTGTGTAGGTGTGTACGTGCGCATGTGTGTGTGTAAGTGTGTGTATGCACGCATGTGTGTGTACATACCTCAGCTAAAGCTAAATATTACTCAAATCTCATCCACCTCAACAAAAAGGATCCTAAATTTCTGTTTAGTACAGTAGCATCGCTAACCCAACAAGGGACTCCTCCCAGTAGCTCCACCCACTCGGCAGATGACTTTATGAATTTCTTTAATAAGAAAATTGAACTCATCAGAAAAGAGATTAAAGACAACGCATCCCAGCCACAACTGGGTTCTATTAACACAAATACGACTGTATATACGACGGACATTGCCCTCCAAAATAGTTTCTCTCTCTTTGATGAAATAACATTGGAGGAATTGTTAAAATGTGTAAATGGGACAAAACAAACAACATGTTTACTTGACCCAATTCCTGGGAAACTTATCAAGGAGCTTTTTGTTTTATTAGGTCCATCAGTGTTAAATATTATAAACCTATCACTTTCCTCTGGTACTGTTCCTCTAGCATTCAAAAAAGCGGTTATTCATCCTCTACTCAAAAGACCTAACCTCGATCCTGACCTCATGGTGAACTACCGGCCGGTGTCCCACCTACCGTTTATCTCGAAAATTCTCGAAAAAATTGTCGCACAGCAGCTAAATGAACACTTAGTGACTAACAATCTCTGTGAACCTTTTCAATCCGGTTTCAGGGCAAATCACTCTACGGAGACAGCCCTCGCAAAAATGACTAATGATCTATTGCTAACGATGGATTCTGATGCTTCATCTATGTTGCTGCTTCTTGATCTTAGCGCCGCTTTCGATACTGTTGATCATAATATTTTATTAGAGCGTATCAAAACGCGTATTGGGATGTCAGACTTAGCCTTGTCTTGGTTTAACTCTTATCTTACTGACAGGATGCAGTGTGTCTCCCATAACAATGTGACCTCGGACTATGTTAAGGTAACGTGCGGAGTTCCCCAGGGTTCGGTTCTTGGCCCTGCACTCTTTAGTATTTACATGCTGCCGCTGGGTGACATCATACGCAAGTACGGTGTTAGCTTTCACTGTTATGCTGATGACACCCAACTCTACATGCCCCTAAAGCTGACCAACACGCCGGATTGTAGTCAGCTGGAGGCGTGTCTTAATGAAATTAAACAATGGATGTCCGCTAACTTTTTGCAACTCAACGCTAAGAAAACGGAAATGCTGATTATCGGTCCTGCTAGACACCAACATCTATTTAATAATACCACCTTAACATTTGACAACCAAACAATTACACAAGGCGACTCGGTAAAGAATCTGGGTATTATCTTCGACCCAACTCTCTCGTTTGAGTCACACATTAAGAGTGTTACTAAAACAACTCTCTGGTTTGAGTCACACATTAAGAGTGTTACTAAAACGGCCTTCTTTCATCTCCGTAATATCGCTAAAATTCGTTCCATTTTGTCCACAAGCGATGCTGAGATCATTATTCATGCGTTCGTTACATCTCGTCTCGATTACTGTAACGTTTTATTTTCAGGCCTCCCTATGTCTAGCATTAAAAGATTACAGTTGGTACAAAATGCGGCTGCTAGACTTTTGACAAAAACAAGAAAGTTTGATCATATTACGCCTATACTGGCTCACTTGCACTGGCTCCCTGTGCACCTAAGATGCCACTTTAAGGTTTTACTACTTACGTATAAAATACTACACGGTTTAGCTCCAGCCTATCTTGACGATTGTATTGTACCATATGTCCCGGCAAGAAATCTGCGTTCAAAGAACTCCGGCTTATTAGTGATTCCCAGAGCCCAAAAAAAGTCTGCGGGCTATAGAGCGTTTTCTATTCGGGCTCCAATACTATGGAATGCCCTCCCGGTAAAAGTTAGAGATGCTACCTCAGTAGAAGCATTTAAGTCTCATCTTAAAACTCATTTGTATACTCTAGCCTTTAAATAGACTTTAAATAGACTCCCTTTTTAGACCAGTTGATCTGCCGTTTCTTTTCTTTTCTTTTCTACTCTGCTCCGGGGTGGACCGCTAGCCTGTCCATCAGATGGGGACATCTCTACGCTGCTGACCCGTCTCCACTCGGGATGGTTCCCGCTGGCCCCACCATGGACTGGACTTTCGCTGATGTGTTGGACTTTCACAATATTATGTCAGACCCACTCGACACCGAGGATGTCGTTGTGGCTTGTACAGCCCTTTGAGACACTAGTGATTTAGGGCTATATAAATAAACATTGATTGATTGATTGATGTGTGTGTACAGGTGTGTGTATGCGTGCATGTGTGTGTACAGGTGTGTGTATGCGTGCATGTGTGTGTACATGTGTTTGTATGCATGCATGTGTGTGTATGCATGCATGTGTGTGTACATGTGTGTGTATGTGTGTGGATGCTTGCATGTGTGTATAGGTGTGTTTGCGCGCATGTGTGTGTGTAAGTTTGTGTATGCACGCATGTGTGTGTACATGTGTGTGTATGCATGCATGTTTGTGTACAAGTGTGTATGTGTGCATGTGTGTGTACATGTGGGTGTATGCATGATGAGTGTGTACATGTGTGTGTATGCATGATGTATGTGTACATGTGTGTGTATGCATGATGTATGTGTACATGTGTGTGTATGCATGATGTGTGTGTACATGTGTGTGTATGCATGATGTGTGTGTGATCCATCATGGTCAGACTTTTATTGACATGAATGTCAGAGTCAGTGCGGACCAAGTGCACTGAGACGCACCATAAAGCACTACCTCTAATTACACACACACACACACACACACACACACACACACACACACACACACACACACACACACCAGCGTTGCACAACACGTAAATATCTTTGACATTCAAAGCACGGTCGTAACAATCCACATGTTGTGTTAATAATACGTGAAACTATCTCAACATGGAAGTGCAGCTCCTCTCCTCTCAATGCAAGTGCTCCTACAGCATGAACACTCCAACACACCGCAGGTGTTTATTTTTAGTGTCTTTAAAAGCGTGTTTATGTCCTTTTAGTGTTGGAACTCTTTTAAAAAAAAAAGCATCACGTTTAAAAAAGCTTATTAATTGGTATTAAAAAGTGGAAAACAATTAGACTTATTAATGATGACACATGATATTTATCTCTGATTCATTTCGGGTTAGCTCTGAATAAAATGTGTTTGTGACAGTTTGACAGCTGCAATAAGCGCATAGAATGATACAAAATGAAAGTAGAACGCACACTCAGACAAATGTGGTTTTATTAGTTTCTTTAAATACGTTGGTGTCGCTGCCAGCTCTAAAAATGCAATTATAATTTTACAGCTGTTTTCCCCAGCACTCCATGAATAATGAAGGTCTCTGCATGAATATGCAAGCCGACAAAGGAAGAGCATGTAAATATTTGCCGTTAGCCTGCTAGCGGCCATTAGCACGGACACCTGATTTATTCATGCTTGACGGCCAGCATATTGGCCGGCGAAGGATTAGCGTGCGGCCGCGGGACACGTGTGGCGGAGAGTTCTGTTCATCAAACATCTCCCGATGGAGAGAGGAGGAAGCCTTTGTCTTTCTCTAAAAACATTTCCAGCCGGTCCAAAAGCACAGCTCTGATCCTGGGTGCTGCCACATCTGCTCGTTGCGCCCGCGGGAGCACAGCTGGGCCCCGGCCTTGGCGGGACGGCGCCGACCGGCCGGGGCGGAAACAAAGGAGGGAGCGAGAATCATTTCTGCTTTCATAAGCGCTGACGACGCCCAGGCGGCACATGTGGGCCAAACTAGGCTTTACACTAAACCAGGTCCTGGTCGCTGAGTCAGAAGTGATCGGACCTTTAGGAGCCTGCAGGGAGGCGCCACAAGAGTCCACTTAGCTGACCCGGATCAGGACAGGACCCAGATCAAAACAGAACCCGGATCAGAACATAACCTGGACATAGACACATAGACACATAGACAGGATCAGAACAGGGCCTGGATCAGAACAGGACCCGGATCAGAACAGAACCCAGTTCAAAACAGGACCCGGATACGAACAGGACCTGCATCAGAACAGGACTTGGATCAGAACACGACCCAGATAAGAACAGAACCTAGAGCAGAACAGGACCCAAATCAGGACAAGACCTGGATCAGAACAAGACCCAGATAAAAACAGAACCTGGATCATGACAGAACCCGGATCAGGACAGGACATGGATCAGAACAGGACCCGGATCAGGACAGGACCCGGATCAGAACAGGACCCAGATCAGAACAGAACCCGGATGAGGACAGGACCTGGATCAGGACAGGACCCGGATCAGGACAGGACCTGGAGCAGAACAGGACCCGGATCAGGACAGGACCCGGATCAGAACAGTACCCGGATCAGGACAGGACCCAGATCAGAACAGAACCCGGATGAGGACAGGACCTCGATCAGGACAGGACCCGGATCAGGACAGGACCCGGATCAGGACCCAGATCAGAACAGGACCTTGATCAGGACAGGACCCGGATCATAACAGAACCCAGATAAGAACAGGACCCGGATCAGGACAGGACCTGGATAAGGACCCGGATCATAACAGAACCCAGATCAGGACAGGACCCGCATCAGGACAGGACCCGGATCAGAACAGGACCCAGATCACGACAGAACCCGGATGAGGACAGGACCTGGATCAGGACAGGACCCGGATCAGGACAGGACCCGGATCAGGACCCAGATCAGAACAGGACCTTGATCAGGACAGGACCCGGATCATAACAGAACCCAGATAATAACAGGACCCGGATCAGGACAGGACCTGGATAAGGACCCGGATCATAACAGAACCCAGATCAGGACAGGACCCGCATCAGAACAGGACCTGGATCAGGACAGGACCCGGATCATAACAGAACCCGGATCACAACAGAACCCGGATGAGGACAGGACCTGGATCAGGACAGGACCCAGATCAGGACAGGACCTGGATCAAAAGAGAACCCAGATCAGAACAGGACCCGGATCAGAACATAACCCGGATCAGAACATAACCAGGATCAGAACATAACCTGGATCAGAACATAACGTGGATTAGCAGAGAACCTGGATCAGAACATAACGTGGATTAGCAGAGAACCTGGACCAGGATCAGGACAGTAATGTTCTTCAAAGAGATCTGAAAATAGGTTTCTGGACCAAAGTAGCATTATTTAGTTAGGGTGCCAAAAAAATGGATTTTCAATTAAATTGTCATTTTTATTTGTAACGATTCTAAACCATTTCATACTTTTGAAGAATCGATTATTTTGAAATACATTTTTGGAGCATTTAGGCGTTGACACGCTGCACGAGTTGTTTAGCAGCCAGGAGTAACTTTTGTCATTCAAACACAGAGTGACGTATCGTCAGATCCGTTTGAGTCCACAATCGATTGGGACTCAAACGGACATCCCAGGGATGAAAATCTCATCGAGTGGCGAGTTGTTGGCAGATCCACGTGGCTGCTAAACGGCTAGTGCTTACCCTTTAGAGCACAGCTGTCACTTCCTGCCACTAAACCTGCAGAAAATAATTCTTCTGGGGTTTCTACATGTTTACATTTATTCATCCTCTGCTTCAAAGACGTAACCTCGATTCTGACTTCCTGTTTAACTTCCTGGCTGGTGTCACACCTCCCCTTTATTTCTAAAATCCTACAAAAAAAAATAGTTGCACAGCAGCTAATTGAATACTTAGCGTCTAACAATCTTTGTGAACGCTTTCAGTCGGGTCCCACTTTGCACTATTTTCTTACATTTTATGAAGCATTTCTTACGTATTCCTTATTTTTTCCACCCTCTTGTTAACTATTCAATGTGATTTTACCATTTTGTTGACATTGTTTGAGTGTTTCCGTGTTGACATTTCCTTTCTACCTTGATAGCAGAGGGATGATAGTCAGAGGAAGTTACATTTCAAATAAAATATATTTTTCTCCTGCTCCTTATTTTCCACAGTTCATAAAAAATATCAATAATTATTGATATTGATCGATATAATAATAATAATATCTAAAAAAAAAAATGGCTGCATAACAAAAAATAATTTCCATAGTTCAATAAGAATAACAGGCCAAATTAATGTTACACAGTCGTTGTAGTTCTTCTTAGGTTTCTCTATTGTTTACATTTTTACTCTTTGTGAAACATTTCTTACATATTCCTTGTTTTTAAGAGATTATTGTAAGTGTTTAATGTCATTTTAATATTTTGTTGAAAATTGTTTGAGTGTTTTCCTTGTTTGTGTTGACATCTCCTTTATGCCCTCATAGCTGAGGGATTATAATCACAGGAAGTTACATTTCAAATTAAAATATTTACATTTCATTAAAAAAAATTCCTGCTACTTATTTTCCATCTGTCATAAAAAGTAATTATCGATATGGACCGATACACAACTCTTATATGGTGATATAGTTTGCAGCTACATGGCCCAGCCCTATGTTGATGGTATATTTTATTTGACACTAAATCACAGCTTTGGGAGCCAACTTTTTAATTGTAATCCATAAAATGGTTCTGCGGCAAGTACAATAAATGCATGATGAATAATACATGCAATGGTGGATTATTGGAATATATGATCATAATGATATGTATAATAATGAATAAATACTACTGTACATCCCGATGAAAGGCATTTAGTAAATGAAATATGCTAAAACACTTCAATGTACGTCAAACTCTCTGATCAAATCATCTTAGCTTTGATTTCCATCTGACACAGCAAATTAGTGTCATCTAATAACCATCAATTAATTATTCATTATCAATTGCAACAACAAAATGAGTCATATGCTAAACATGGCCACTTAATTAGGGACCCCTGGACCAAACTCTCCTGGAGGCAAACGTCCTCTGCAGTGGACGTCTGTTTTGGGTCGATTCCTTTGCTGGTGGAAGAACAAAAGGGTAACGCTTATGTCCGTAAGGAGGTGAAGGTAAAATGTCCTCCTTTTGTAGCTGGGAGAGAGCAGGATGCATGAATGGAGCTAAAGAACCTATTAGCGTGCACGTGGGAGCGTGCACGTGGGAGCGTGCACGTGGGAGCGTGCACGTGCATGTTGAGGTTGTGCACGACCTCTAACACCACCATGATGACCTCTAACACCACCTTGATTTGTCTCAGGTATAAAACATGAGGAGGGGTCTTCCAAAACAAGATGGAGAACGTCTGATGCAGCCAAGGTCTGAGGAAAGGACCAGGGGCCTCATGTATTAAGAGTTGTGTGGACCAGGGACCTCATGTATTAAGAGTGGTGTGGACCGGGGGCCTCATGTATTAAGAGTGGTGTGGACCGGGGGCCTCATGTATTAAGAGTGGCGTGGACCAGGGGCCTCATGTAATAAGAGTGGCGTGGACCAGGGGCCTCATGTATTAAGAGTGGCGTGGACCAGGGGCCTCATGTAATAAGAGTGGCGTGGACCAGGGGCCTCATGTATTAAGAGTGGCATGGACCAGGGACCTCATGTAATAAGAGTGGTGTGGACCAGGGGCCTCATGTAATAAGAGTGGCGTGGACCAGGGGCCTCATGTATTAAGAGTGGTGTGGACCAGGGGCCTCATGTATTAAGAGTGGTGTGGACCAGGGGCCTCATGTATTAAGAGTGGCGTGGACCAGGGGCCTCATGTAATAAGAGTGGCGTGGACCAGGGGCCTCATGTAATAAGAGTGGCGTGGACCAGGGGCCTCATGTAATAAGAGTGGCGTGGACCAGGGGCCTCATGTATTAAGAGTGGCGTGGACCAGGGACCTCATGTAATAAGAGTGGTGTGGACCAGGGGCCTCATGTAATAAGAGTGGCGTGGACCAGGGGCCTCATGTATTAAGAGTGGTGTGGACCAGGGACCTCATGTAATAACAGTGGTGTGGACCAGGGGCCTCATGTAATAAGAGTGGCGTGGACCAGGGACCTCATGTATTAAGAGTGGTGTGGACCAGGGGCCTCATGTATTAAGAGTGGTGTGGACCAGGGGCCTCATGTATTAAGAGTGGTGTGGACCAGGGGCCTCATGTATTAAGAGTGGCGTGGACCAGGGACCTCATGTATTAAGAGTGGTGTGGACCAGGGGCCTCATGTATTAAGAGTGGCGTGGACCAGGGGCCTCATGTATTAAGAGTGGTGTGGACCAGGGGCCTCATGTATTAAGAGTGGCGTGGACCAGGGGCCTCATGTATTAAGAGTGGTGTGGACCAGGGGCCTCATGTATTAAGAGTGGTGTGGACCAGGGGCCTCATGTATTAAGAGTGGTGTGGACCAGGGACCTCATGTATTAAGAGAGGCGTGGACCAGGGGCCTCATGTAATAAGAGTGGTGTGGACCAGGGGCCTCATGTAATAAGAGTGGTGTGGACCAGGGGCCTCATGTATTAAGAGTGGCGTGGACCAGGGGTCTCATGTATTAAGATCGGCGTGGACCAGGGGCCTCATGTATTAAGAGTGGTGTGGACCAGGGGCCTCATGTATTAAGAGTGGTGTGGACCAGGGGCCTCATGCATTAAGAGTGGTGTGGACCAGGGGCCTCATGTATTAAGAGTGGTGTGGACCAGGGGCCTCATGTATTAAGAGTGGCGTGGACCAGGGGCCTCATGCATTAAGAGTGGTATGGACCAGGGGCCTCATGTATTAAGAGTCGCGTGGACCAGGGACCTCATGTATTAAGAGTGGCGTGGACCAGGGGCCTCATGCATTAAGAGTGGCGTGGACTAGGGGCCTCATGTATTAAGAGTGGCGTGGACCAGGGGCCTCATGTATTAAGAGTGGTGTGGACCAGGGGCCTCATGTATTAAGAGTGGTGTGGACCAGGGGCCTCATGTTTTAAGAGTGGCGTGGACCAGGGACCTCATGTATTAAGAGTGGCGTGGACCAGGGGCCTCATGTAATAAGAGTGGTGTGGACCAGGGGCCTCATGTAATAAGAGTGGTGTGGACCAGGGGCCTCATGTATTAAGAGTGGCGTGGACCAGGGGTCTCATGTATTAAGATCGGCGTGGACCAGGGGCCTCATGTATTAAGAGTGGTGTGGACCAGGGGCCTCATGTATTAAGAGTGGTGTGGACCAGGGGCCTCATGCATTAAGAGTGGTGTGGACCAGGGGCCTCATGTATTAAGAGTGGTGTGGACCAGGGGCCTCATGTATTAAGAGTGGCGTGGACCAGGGACCTCATGTATTAAGAGTGGCGTGGACCAGGGGCCTCATGCATTAAGAGTGGTGTGGACCAGGGGCCTCATGTATTAAGAGTGGCGTGGACTAGGGGCCTCATGTATTAAGAGTGGCGTGGACCAGGGGCCTCATGCATTAAGAGTGGTATGGACCAGGGGCCTCATGTATTAAGAGTCGCGTGGACCAGGGACCTCATGTATTAAGAGTGGTGTGGACCAGGGGCCTCATGCATTAAGAGTGGCGTGGACTAGGGGCCTCATGTATTAAGAGTGGCGTGGACCAGGGGCCTCATGTATTAAGAGTGGCGTGGACCAGGGGCCTCATGTATTAAGAGTCGCGTGGACCAGGGACCTCATGTATTAAGAGTGGTGTGGACCAGGGGCCTCCTGTATTAAGAGTGGCGTGGACCAGGGGCCTCATGTATTAAGAGTGGCGTGGACCAGGGGCCTCATGTATTAAGAGTGGCGTGGACCAGGGGCCTCATGCATTAAGAGTGGTGTGGACCAGGGGCCTCATGTATTAAGAGTCGCGTGGACCAGGGACCTCATGTATTAAGAGTGGTGTGGACCAGGGGCCTCATGTATTAAGAGTGGTGTGGACCAGGGACCTCATGTATTAAGAGTGGTGTGGACCAGGGGCCTCATGTATTAAGAGTGGCGTGGACCAGGGGCCTCATGTATTAAGAGTGGCGTGGACCAGGGGCCTCATGCATTAAGAGTGGTGTGGACCAGGGGCCTCATGTATTAAGAGTGGTGTGGACCAGGGGCCTCATGTATTAAGAGTGGCGTGGACCAGGGACCTCGTGTATTAAGAGTGGTGTGGACCAGGGGCCTCATGTATTAAGAGTGGCGTGGACCAGGGGCCTCATGTATTAAGAGTCACGTGGACCAGGGGCCTCATGTAATAAGAGTGGCGTGGACCAGGGGCCTCATGTATTAAGAATCACGTGGACCAGGGGCCTCATGTATTAAGAGTCACGTGGACCAGGGGCCTCATGTAATAAGAGTGGCGTGGACCAGGGGCCTCATGTATTAAGAGTGGCGTGGACCAGGGGCCTCATGTAATAAGAGTGGCGTGGACCAGGGGCCTCCTGTATTAAGAGTGGCGTGGACCAGGGGCCTCATGTAATAAGAGTGGTGTGGACCAGGGGCCTCATGTATTAAGAGTGGCGTGGACCAGGGGCCTCATGTATTAAGAGTGGTGTGGACCAGGGACCTCATGTATTAAGAGTGGTGTGGACCAGGGACCTCATGTATTAAGAGTGGCGTGGACCAGGGGCCTCATGTATTAAGAGTGGTGTGTACCAGGGGCCTCATGTATTAAGAGTGGCGTGGACCAGGGGCCTCATGTATTAAGAGTGGCGTGGACCAGGGGCCTCATGTATTAAGAGTGGCGTGGACCAGGGGCCTCATGTATTAAGAGTGGTGTGGACCAGGGGCCTCATGCATTAAGAGTGGTGTGGACCAGGGGCCTCATGTATTAAGAGTGGTGTGGACCAGGGGCCTCATGTATTAAGAGTGGCGTGGACCAGGGGCCTCATGTATTAAGAGTGGTGTGGACCAGGGGCCTCATGTATTAAGAGTGGTGTGGACCAGGGGCCTCATGTATTAAGAGTGGTGTGGACCAGGGACCTCATGTATTAAGAGAGGCGTGGACCAGGGGCCTCATGTAATAAGAGTGGTGTGGACCAGGGGCCTCATGTAATAAGAGTGGTGTGGACCAGGGGCCTCATGTATTAAGAGTGGCGTGGACCAGGGGTCTCATGTATTAAGATCGGCGTGGACCAGGGGCCTCATGTATTAAGAGTGGTGTGGACCAGGGGCCTCATGTATTAAGAGTGGTGTGGACCAGGGGCCTCATGCATTAAGAGTGGTGTGGACCAGGGGCCTCATGTATTAAGAGTGGTGTGGACCAGGGGCCTCATGTATTAAGAGTGGCGTGGACCAGGGACCTCATGTATTAAGAGTGGCGTGGACCAGGGGCCTCATGCATTAAGAGTGGTGTGGACCAGGGGCCTTATGTATTAAGAGTGGCGTGGACTAGGGGCCTCATGTATTAAGAGTGGCGTGGACCAGGGGCCTCATGCATTAAGAGTGGTATGGACCAGGGGCCTCATGTATTAAGAGTCGCGTGGACCAGGGACCTCATGTATTAAGAGTGGCGTGGACCAGGGGCCTCATGCATTAAGAGTGGCGTGGACTAGGGGCCTCATGTATTAAGAGTGGCGTGGACCAGGGGCCTCATGTATTAAGAGTGGTGTGGACCAGGGGCCTCATGTATTAAGAGTGGTGTGGACCAGGGGCCTCATGTTTTAAGAGTGGCGTGGACCAGGGACCTCATGTATTAAGAGTGGCGTGGACCAGGGGCCTCATGTAATAAGAGTGGTGTGGACCAGGGGCCTCATGTAATAAGAGTGGTGTGGACCAGGGGCCTCATGTATTAAGAGTGGCGTGGACCAGGGGTCTCATGTATTAAGATCGGCGTGGACCAGGGGCCTCATGTATTAAGAGTGGTGTGGACCAGGGGCCTCATGTATTAAGAGTGGTGTGGACCAGGGGCCTCATGCATTAAGAGTGGTGTGGACCAGGGGCCTCATGTATTAAGAGTGGTGTGGACCAGGGGCCTCATGTATTAAGAGTGGCGTGGACCAGGGACCTCATGTATTAAGAGTGGCGTGGACCAGGGGCCTCATGCATTAAGAGTGGTGTGGACCAGGGGCCTCATGTATTAAGAGTGGCGTGGACTAGGGGCCTCATGTATTAAGAGTGGCGTGGACCAGGGGCCTCATGCATTAAGAGTGGTATGGACCAGGGGCCTCATGTATTAAGAGTCGCGTGGACCAGGGACCTCATGTATTAAGAGTGGCGTGGACCAGGGGCCTCATGCATTAAGAGTGGCGTGGACTAGGGGCCTCATGTATTAAGAGTGGCGTGGACCAGGGGCCTCATGTATTAAGAGTGGCGTGGACCAGGGGCCTCATGTATTAAGAGTCGCGTGGACCAGGGACCTCATGTATTAAGAGTGGTGTGGACCAGGGGCCTCCTGTATTAAGAGTGGCGTGGACCAGGGGCCTCATGTATTAAGAGTGGCGTGGACCAGGGGCCTCATGTATTAAGAGTGGCGTGGACCAGGGGCCTCATGCATTAAGAGTGGTGTGGACCAGGGGCCTCATGTATTAAGAGTCGCGTGGACCAGGGACCTCATGTATTAAGAGTGGTGTGGACCAGGGGCCTCATGTATTAAGAGTGGTGTGGACCAGGGACCTCATGTATTAAGAGTGGTGTGGACCAGGGGCCTCATGTATTAAGAGTGGCGTGGACCAGGGGCCTCATGTATTAAGAGTGGCGTGGACCAGGGGCCTCATGCATTAAGAGTGGTGTGGACCAGGGGCCTCATGTATTAAGAGTGGTGTGGACCAGGGGCCTCATGTATTAAGAGTGGCGTGGACCAGGGACCTCGTGTATTAAGAGTGGTGTGGACCAGGGGCCTCATGTATTAAGAGTGGCGTGGACCAGGGGCCTCATGTATTAAGAGTCACGTGGACCAGGGGCCTCATGTAATAAGAGTGGCGTGGACCAGGGGCCTCATGTATTAAGAATCACGTGGACCAGGGGCCTCATGTATTAAGAGTCACGTGGACCAGGGGCCTCATGTAATAAGAGTGGCGTGGACCAGGGGCCTCATGTATTAAGAGTGGCGTGGACCAGGGGCCTCATGTAATAAGAGTGGCGTGGACCAGGGGCCTCCTGTATTAAGAGTGGCGTGGACCAGGGGCCTCATGTAATAAGAGTGGTGTGGACCAGGGGCCTCATGTATTAAGAGTGGCGTGGACCAGGGGCCTCATGTATTAAGAGTGGTGTGGACCAGGGACCTCATGTATTAAGAGTGGTGTGGACCAGGGACCTCATGTATTAAGAGTGGCGTGGACCAGGGGCCTCATGTATTAAGAGTGGTGTGTACCAGGGGCCTCATGTATTAAGAGTGGCGTGGACCAGGGGCCTCATGTATTAAGAGTGGCGTGGACCAGGGGCCTCATGTATTAAGAGTGGCGTGGACCAGGGGCCTCATGTATTAAGAGTGGTGTGGACCAGGGGCCTCATGCATTAAGAGTGGTGTGGACCAGGGGCCTCATGTATTAAGAGTGGTGTGGACCAGGGGCCTCATGTATTAAGAGTGGCGTGGACCAGGGGCCTCATGTATTAAGAGTGGTGTGGACCAGGGGCCTCATGTATTAAGAGTGGTGTGGACCAGGGGCCTCATGTATTAAGAGTGGTGTGGACCAGGGACCTCATGTATTAAGAGAGGCGTGGACCAGGGGCCTCATGTAATAAGAGTGGTGTGGACCAGGGGCCTCATGTAATAAGAGTGGTGTGGACCAGGGGCCTCATGTATTAAGAGTGGCGTGGACCAGGGGTCTCATGTATTAAGATCGGCGTGGACCAGGGGCCTCATGTATTAAGAGTGGTGTGGACCAGGGGCCTCATGTATTAAGAGTGGTGTGGACCAGGGGCCTCATGCATTAAGAGTGGTGTGGACCAGGGGCCTCATGTATTAAGAGTGGTGTGGACCAGGGGCCTCATGTATTAAGAGTGGCGTGGACCAGGGACCTCATGTATTAAGAGTGGCGTGGACCAGGGGCCTCATGCATTAAGAGTGGTGTGGACCAGGGGCCTTATGTATTAAGAGTGGCGTGGACTAGGGGCCTCATGTATTAAGAGTGGCGTGGACCAGGGGCCTCATGCATTAAGAGTGGTATGGACCAGGGGCCTCATGTATTAAGAGTCGCGTGGACCAGGGACCTCATGTATTAAGAGTGGCGTGGACCAGGGGCCTCATGCATTAAGAGTGGCGTGGACTAGGGGCCTCATGTATTAAGAGTGGCGTGGACCAGGGGCCTCATGTATTAAGAGTGGTGTGGACCAGGGGCCTCATGTATTAAGAGTGGTGTGGACCAGGGGCCTCATGTTTTAAGAGTGGCGTGGACCAGGGACCTCATGTATTAAGAGTGGCGTGGACCAGGGGCCTCATGTAATAAGAGTGGTGTGGACCAGGGGCCTCATGTAATAAGAGTGGTGTGGACCAGGGGCCTCATGTATTAAGAGTGGCGTGGACCAGGGGTCTCATGTATTAAGATCGGCGTGGACCAGGGGCCTCATGTATTAAGAGTGGTGTGGACCAGGGGCCTCATGTATTAAGAGTGGTGTGGACCAGGGGCCTCATGCATTAAGAGTGGTGTGGACCAGGGGCCTCATGTATTAAGAGTGGTGTGGACCAGGGGCCTCATGTATTAAGAGTGGCGTGGACCAGGGACCTCATGTATTAAGAGTGGCGTGGACCAGGGGCCTCATGCATTAAGAGTGGTGTGGACCAGGGGCCTCATGTATTAAGAGTGGCGTGGACTAGGGGCCTCATGTATTAAGAGTGGCGTGGACCAGGGGCCTCATGCATTAAGAGTGGTATGGACCAGGGGCCTCATGTATTAAGAGTCGCGTGGACCAGGGACCTCATGTATTAAGAGTGGCGTGGACCAGGGGCCTCATGCATTAAGAGTGGCGTGGACTAGGGGCCTCATGTATTAAGAGTGGCGTGGACCAGGGGCCTCATGTATTAAGAGTGGCGTGGACCAGGGGCCTCATGTATTAAGAGTCGCGTGGACCAGGGACCTCATGTATTAAGAGTGGTGTGGACCAGGGGCCTCCTGTATTAAGAGTGGCGTGGACCAGGGGCCTCATGTATTAAGAGTGGCGTGGACCAGGGGCCTCATGTATTAAGAGTGGCGTGGACCAGGGGCCTCATGCATTAAGAGTGGTGTGGACCAGGGGCCTCATGTATTAAGAGTCGCGTGGACCAGGGACCTCATGTATTAAGAGTGGTGTGGACCAGGGGCCTCATGTATTAAGAGTGGTGTGGACCAGGGACCTCATGTATTAAGAGTGGTGTGGACCAGGGGCCTCATGTATTAAGAGTGGCGTGGACCAGGGGCCTCATGTATTAAGAGTGGCGTGGACCAGGGGCCTCATGCATTAAGAGTGGTGTGGACCAGGGGCCTCATGTATTAAGAGTGGTGTGGACCAGGGGCCTCATGTATTAAGAGTGGCGTGGACCAGGGACCTCGTGTATTAAGAGTGGTGTGGACCAGGGGCCTCATGTATTAAGAGTGGCGTGGACCAGGGGCCTCATGTATTAAGAGTCACGTGGACCAGGGGCCTCATGTAATAAGAGTGGCGTGGACCAGGGGCCTCATGTATTAAGAATCACGTGGACCAGGGGCCTCATGTATTAAGAGTCACGTGGACCAGGGGCCTCATGTAATAAGAGTGGCGTGGACCAGGGGCCTCATGTATTAAGAGTGGCGTGGACCAGGGGCCTCATGTAATAAGAGTGGCGTGGACCAGGGGCCTCCTGTATTAAGAGTGGCGTGGACCAGGGGCCTCATGTAATAAGAGTGGTGTGGACCAGGGGCCTCATGTATTAAGAGTGGCGTGGACCAGGGGCCTCATGTATTAAGAGTGGTGTGGACCAGGGACCTCATGTATTAAGAGTGGTGTGGACCAGGGACCTCATGTATTAAGAGTGGCGTGGACCAGGGGCCTCATGTATTAAGAGTGGTGTGTACCAGGGGCCTCATGTATTAAGAGTGGCGTGGACCAGGGGCCTCATGTATTAAGAGTGGCGTGGACCAGGGGCCTCATGTATTAAGAGTGGCGTGGACCAGGGGCCTCATGTATTAAGAGTGGTGTGGACCAGGGGCCTCATGCATTAAGAGTGGTGTGGACCAGGGGCCTCATGTATTAAGAGTGGTGTGGACCAGGGGCCTCATGTATTAAGAGTGGCGTGGACCAGGGGCCTCATGTATTAAGAGTGGTGTGGACCAGGGGCCTCATGTATTAAGAGTGGTGTGGACCAGGGGCCTCATGTATTAAGAGTGGTGTGGACCAGGGACCTCATGTATTAAGAGAGGCGTGGACCAGGGGCCTCATGTAATAAGAGTGGTGTGGACCAGGGGCCTCATGTAATAAGAGTGGTGTGGACCAGGGGCCTCATGTATTAAGAGTGGCGTGGACCAGGGGTCTCATGTATTAAGATCGGCGTGGACCAGGGGCCTCATGTATTAAGAGTGGTGTGGACCAGGGGCCTCATGTATTAAGAGTGGTGTGGACCAGGGGCCTCATGCATTAAGAGTGGTGTGGACCAGGGGCCTCATGTATTAAGAGTGGTGTGGACCAGGGGCCTCATGTATTAAGAGTGGCGTGGACCAGGGACCTCATGTATTAAGAGTGGCGTGGACCAGGGGCCTCATGCATTAAGAGTGGTGTGGACCAGGGGCCTTATGTATTAAGAGTGGCGTGGACTAGGGGCCTCATGTATTAAGAGTGGCGTGGACCAGGGGCCTCATGCATTAAGAGTGGTATGGACCAGGGGCCTCATGTATTAAGAGTCGCGTGGACCAGGGACCTCATGTATTAAGAGTGGCGTGGACCAGGGGCCTCATGCATTAAGAGTGGCGTGGACTAGGGGCCTCATGTATTAAGAGTGGCGTGGACCAGGGGCCTCATGTATTAAGAGTGGTGTGGACCAGGGGCCTCATGTATTAAGAGTGGTGTGGACCAGGGGCCTCATGTTTTAAGAGTGGCGTGGACCAGGGACCTCATGTATTAAGAGTGGCGTGGACCAGGGGCCTCATGTAATAAGAGTGGTGTGGACCAGGGGCCTCATGTAATAAGAGTGGTGTGGACCAGGGGCCTCATGTATTAAGAGTGGCGTGGACCAGGGGTCTCATGTATTAAGATCGGCGTGGACCAGGGGCCTCATGTATTAAGAGTGGTGTGGACCAGGGGCCTCATGTATTAAGAGTGGTGTGGACCAGGGGCCTCATGCATTAAGAGTGGTGTGGACCAGGGGCCTCATGTATTAAGAGTGGTGTGGACCAGGGGCCTCATGTATTAAGAGTGGCGTGGACCAGGGACCTCATGTATTAAGAGTGGCGTGGACCAGGGGCCTCATGCATTAAGAGTGGTGTGGACCAGGGGCCTCATGTATTAAGAGTGGCGTGGACTAGGGGCCTCATGTATTAAGAGTGGCGTGGACCAGGGGCCTCATGCATTAAGAGTGGTATGGACCAGGGGCCTCATGTATTAAGAGTCGCGTGGACCAGGGACCTCATGTATTAAGAGTGGCGTGGACCAGGGGCCTCATGCATTAAGAGTGGCGTGGACTAGGGGCCTCATGTATTAAGAGTGGCGTGGACCAGGGGCCTCATGTATTAAGAGTGGCGTGGACCAGGGGCCTCATGTATTAAGAGTCGCGTGGACCAGGGACCTCATGTATTAAGAGTGGTGTGGACCAGGGGCCTCCTGTATTAAGAGTGGCGTGGACCAGGGGCCTCATGTATTAAGAGTGGCGTGGACCAGGGGCCTCATGTATTAAGAGTGGCGTGGACCAGGGGCCTCATGCATTAAGAGTGGTGTGGACCAGGGGCCTCATGTATTAAGAGTCGCGTGGACCAGGGACCTCATGTATTAAGAGTGGTGTGGACCAGGGGCCTCATGTATTAAGAGTGGTGTGGACCAGGGACCTCATGTATTAAGAGTGGTGTGGACCAGGGGCCTCATGTATTAAGAGTGGCGTGGACCAGGGGCCTCATGTATTAAGAGTGGCGTGGACCAGGGGCCTCATGCATTAAGAGTGGTGTGGACCAGGGGCCTCATGTATTAAGAGTGGTGTGGACCAGGGGCCTCATGTATTAAGAGTGGCGTGGACCAGGGACCTCGTGTATTAAGAGTGGTGTGGACCAGGGGCCTCATGTATTAAGAGTGGCGTGGACCAGGGGCCTCATGTATTAAGAGTCACGTGGACCAGGGGCCTCATGTAATAAGAGTGGCGTGGACCAGGGGCCTCATGTATTAAGAATCACGTGGACCAGGGGCCTCATGTATTAAGAGTCACGTGGACCAGGGGCCTCATGTAATAAGAGTGGCGTGGACCAGGGGCCTCATGTATTAAGAGTCACGTGGACCAGGGGCCTCATGTATTAAGAGTGGCGTGGACCAGGGGTCTCATGTATTAAGATCGGCGTGGACCAGGGGCCTCATGTATTAAGAGTGGTGTGGACCAGGGGCCTCATGTATTAAGAGTGGTGTGGACCAGGGGCCTCATGCATTAAGAGTGGTGTGGACCAGGGGCCTCATGTATTAAGAGTGGTGTGGACCAGGGGCCTCATGTATTAAGAGTGGCGTGGACCAGGGACCTCATGTATTAAGAGTGGCGTGGACCAGGGGCCTCATGCATTAAGAGTGGTGTGGACCAGGGGCCTCATGTATTAAGAGTGGCGTGGACTAGGGGCCTCATGTATTAAGAGTGGCGTGGACCAGGGGCCTCATGCATTAAGAGTGGTATGGACCAGGGGCCTCATGTATTAAGAGTCGCGTGGACCAGGGACCTCATGTATTAAGAGTGGCGTGGACCAGGGGCCTCATGCATTAAGAGTGGCGTGGACTAGGGGCCTCATGTATTAAGAGTGGCGTGGACCAGGGGCCTCATGTATTAAGAGTGGCGTGGACCAGGGGCCTCATGTATTAAGAGTCGCGTGGACCAGGGACCTCATGTATTAAGAGTGGTGTGGACCAGGGGCCTCCTGTATTAAGAGTGGCGTGGACCAGGGGCCTCATGTATTAAGAGTGGCGTGGACCAGGGGCCTCATGTATTAAGAGTGGCGTGGACCAGGGGCCTCATGCATTAAGAGTGGTGTGGACCAGGGGCCTCATGTATTAAGAGTCGCGTGGACCAGGGACCTCATGTATTAAGAGTGGTGTGGACCAGGGGCCTCATGTATTAAGAGTGGTGTGGACCAGGGACCTCATGTATTAAGAGTGGTGTGGACCAGGGGCCTCATGTATTAAGAGTGGCGTGGACCAGGGGCCTCATGTATTAAGAGTGGCGTGGACCAGGGGCCTCATGCATTAAGAGTGGTGTGGACCAGGGGCCTCATGTATTAAGAGTGGTGTGGACCAGGGGCCTCATGTATTAAGAGTGGCGTGGACCAGGGACCTCGTGTATTAAGAGTGGTGTGGACCAGGGGCCTCATGTATTAAGAGTGGCGTGGACCAGGGGCCTCATGTATTAAGAGTCACGTGGACCAGGGGCCTCATGTAATAAGAGTGGCGTGGACCAGGGGCCTCATGTATTAAGAATCACGTGGACCAGGGGCCTCATGTATTAAGAGTCACGTGGACCAGGGGCCTCATGTAATAAGAGTGGCGTGGACCAGGGGCCTCATGTATTAAGAGTGGCGTGGACCAGGGGCCTCATGTAATAAGAGTGGCGTGGACCAGGGGCCTCCTGTATTAAGAGTGGCGTGGACCAGGGGCCTCATGTAATAAGAGTGGTGTGGACCAGGGGCCTCATGTATTAAGAGTGGCGTGGACCAGGGGCCTCATGTATTAAGAGTGGTGTGGACCAGGGACCTCATGTATTAAGAGTGGTGTGGACCAGGGACCTCATGTATTAAGAGTGGCGTGGACCAGGGGCCTCATGTATTAAGAGTGGTGTGTACCAGGGGCCTCATGTATTAAGAGTGGCGTGGACCAGGGGCCTCATGTATTAAGAGTGGCGTGGACCAGGGGCCTCATGTATTAAGAGTGGCGTGGACCAGGGGCCTCATGTAATAAGAGTGGCGTGGACCAGGGGCCTCATGTATTAAGAGTGGCGTGGACCAGGGACCTCATGTAATAAGAGTGGTGTGGACCAGGGACCTCATGTAATAAGAGTGGTGTGGACCAGGGGCCTCATGTATTAAGAGTGGTGTGGACCAGGAGCCTCATGTATTAAGAGTGGCGTGGACCAGGGACCTCATGTATTAAGAGTGGTGTGGACCAGGGGCCTCATGTATTAAGAGTGGCGTGGACCAGGGGCCTCATGTATTAAGAGTCACGTGGACCAGGGGCCTCATGTAATAAGAGTGGCGTGGACCAGGGGCCTCATGTATTAAGAGTGGCGTGGACCAGGGACCTCATGTAATAAGAGTGGTGTGGACCAGGGGCCTCATGTAATAAGAGTGGCGTGGACCAGGGGCCTCATGTATTAAGAGTGGCGTGGACCAGGGGCCTCATGTAATAAGAGTGGCGTGGACCAGGGGCCTCATGTATTAAGAGTGGCGTGGACCAGGGGCCTCATGTAATAAGAGTGGCGTGGACCAGGGGCCTCATGTATTAAGAGTGGCGTGGACCAGGGACCTCATGTATTAAGAGTGGCGTGGACCAGGGGCCTCATGTATTAAGAGTGGTGTGGACCAGGGACCTCATGTATTAAGAGTGGCGTGGACCAGGGGCCTCATGTATTAAGAGTGGCGTGGACCAGGGACCTCATGTATTAAGAGTGGCGTGGACCAGGGGCCTCATGTATTAAGAGTGGTGTGGACCAGGGACCTCATGTATTAAGAGTGGTGTGGACCAGGGGCCTCATGTATTAAGAGTGGTGTGGACCAGGGGCCTCATGCATTAAGAGTGGTGTGGACCAGGGGCCTCATGTATTAAGAGTGGTGTGGACCAGGGGCCTCATGCATTAAGAGTGGTGTGGACCAGGGGCCTCATGCATTAAGAGTGGTGTGAACCAGGGGCCTCATGTATTAAGAGTGGTGTGGACCAGGGGCCTCATGCATTAAGAGTGGTGTGGACCAGAGGCCTCATGTATTAAGAGTGGTGTGGACCAGGGGCCTCATGCATTAAGAGTGGTGTGGACCAGGGGCCTCATGTATTAAGAGTGGTGTGGACCAGGGGCCTCATGCATTAAGAGTGGTGTGGACCAGGGGCCTCATGTATTAAGAGTGGTGTGGACCAGGGGCCTCATGCATTAAGAGTGGTGTGGACCAGGGGCCTCATGTATTAAGAGTGGTGTGGACCAGGGGCCTCATGCATTAAGAGTGGTGTGGACCAGGGGCCTCATGCATTAAGAGTGGTGTGGACCAGGGGCCTCATGCATTAAGAGTGGTGTGGACCAGGGGCCTCATGCATTAAGAGTGGTGTGGACCAGGGGCCTCATGTATTAAGAGTGGTGTGGACCAGGGGCCTCATGCATTAAGAGTGGTGTGGACCAGGGGCCTCATGTATTAAGAGTGGTGTGGACCAGGGGCCTCATGTATTAAGAGTGGCGTGGACCAGGAGCCTCATGCATTAAGAGTGGCGTGGACCAGGGGCCTCATGCATTAAGAGTGGTGTGGACCAGGGGCCTCATGTATTAAGAGTGGTGTGGACCAGGGGCCTCATGCATTAAGAGTGGTGTGGACCAGGGGCCTCATGCATTAAGAGTGGTGTGGACCAGGGGCCTCATGCATTAAGAGTGGTGTGGACCAGGGGCCTCATGCATTAAGAGAGGTGTGGACCAGAGGCCTCATGTATTAAGAGTGGTGTGGACCAGGGGCCTCATGCATTAAGAGTGGTGTGGACCAGGGGCCTCATGTATTAAGAGTGGTGTGGACCAGGGGCCTCATGCATTAAGAGTGGTGTGGACCAGGGGCCTCATGTATTAAGAGTGGTGTGGACCAGGGGCCTCATGCATTAAGAGTGGTGTGGACCAGGGGCCTCATGTATTAAGAGTGGTTTGGACCAGGGGCCTCATGCATTAAGAGTGGTGTGGACCAGGGGCCTCATGCATTAAGAGTGGTGTGGACCAGGGGCCTCATGCATTAAGAGTGGTGTGGACCAGGGGCCTCATGCATTAAGAGTGGTGTGGACCAGGGGCCTCATGTATTAAGAGTGGTGTGGACCAGGGGCCTCATGCATTAAGAGTGGTGTGGACCAGGGGCCTCATGTATTAAGAGTGGTGTGGACCAGGGGCCTCATGTATTAAGAGTGGCGTGGACCAGGAGCCTCATGCATTAAGAGTGGCGTGGACCAGGGGCCTCATGCATTAAGAGTGGTGTGGACCAGGGGCCTCATGTATTAAGAGTGGTGTGGACCAGGGGCCTCATGCATTAAGAGTGGTGTGGACCAGGGGCCTCATGCATTAAGAGTGGTGTGGACCAGGGGCCTCATGCATTAAGAGTGGTGTGGACCAGGGGCCTCATGCATTAAGAGTGGTGTGGACCAGAGGCCTCATGTATTAAGAGTGGTGTGGACCAGGGGCCTCATGCATTAAGAGTGGTGTGGACCAGGGGCCTCATGTATTAAGAGTGGTGTGGACCAGGGGCCTCATGCATTAAGAGTGGTGTGGACCAGGGGCCTCATGTATTAAGAGTGGTGTGGACCAGGGGCCTCATGCATTAAGAGTGGTGTGGACCAGGGGCCTCATGCATTAAGAGTGGTTTGGACCAGGGGCCTCATGCATTAAGAGTGGTGTGGACCAGGGGCCTCATGCATTAAGAGTGGTGTGGACCAGGGGCCTCATGCATTAAGAGTGGTGTGGACCAGGGGCCTCATGCATTAAGAGTGGTGTGGACCAGGGGCCTCATGTATTAAGAGTGGTGTGGACCAGGGGCCTCATGCATTAAGAGTGGTGTGGACCAGGGGCCTCATGTATTAAGAGTGGTGTGGACCAGGGGCCTCATGTATTAAGAGTGGTGTGGACCAGGAGCCTCATGCATTAAGAGTGGCGTGGACCAGGGGCCTCATGCATTAAGAGTGGTGTGGACCAGGGGCCTCATGTATTAAGAGTGGTGTGGACCAGGGGCCTCATGCATTAAGAGTGGTGTGGACCAGGGGCCTCATGCATTAAGAGTGGTGTGGACCAGGGGCCTCATGCATTAAGAGTGGTGTGGACCAGGGGCCTCATGCATTAAGAGTGGTGTGGACCAGGGGCCTCATGCATTAAGAGTGGTGTGGACCAGGGGCCTCATGTATTAAGAGTGGTGTGGACCAGGGGCCTCATGCATTAAGAGTGGTGTGGACCAGGGGCCTCATGTATTAAGAGTGGTGTGGACCAGGGGCCTCATGTATTAAGAGTGGTGTGGACCAGGGGCCTCATGCATTAAGAGTGGTGTGGACCAGGGGCCTCATGTATTAAGAGTGGTGTGGACCAGGGGCCTCATGTATTAAGAGTGGCGTGGACCAGGAGCCTCATGCATTAAGAGTGGTGTGGACCAGGGGCCTCATGCATTAAGAGTGGTGTGGACCAGGAGCCTCATGCATTAAGAGTGGTGTGGACCAGGGGCCTCATGCATTAAGAGTGGTGTGGACCATTTTCTCTGGCTTTCACGTCCATCTCTGTCGTGTTATTTGATTGAATGACGGAACATGAAACTCGTGGCGCTCCTTTAATGAGCCCACGTGGGCAGAGGCTTGTCGAGCGACTCCATCGCCGCAGCGGCCAAAACAAACAAAGCGGGAGGGAGATGCCAGGGAAGAAGGACAAAAACTGGATTCCCTCGTAAAAAGTTCAAGTTTTGACAGGTAAGTAGAGGAGACGTACCGTAGGAGGGAGAGGACAAAGGGGTGTGGCACCCAGGTGGAGCAGGCTGGAGAATAAATGAAAATAATGCCTTACATATTCTGGAAGAATTTGTGACAATGATTGAATTAAATTCATTAACATAGGCTCCAGCACAAAGAGAGTGTGTATTATTATCTACAGTAGGATTCATATGGCCCTGTTCATCAACGTTTACCTGACACATGTAACGTGGCAAATTTGGGGCGTGCACTGTCCACTTTAGCCGCCAGATGGCAGGAGAGTGTTACATTTCTAAAAAATTCCAACTTTGACCACAGCATCACTTGCTAAGTCGAGTGGCGCTTTCCATCATTTCCAGCAGACTGCATTGCAAAATAATTAACCCCCTCCTCCTCTCACGCGAGATACACCCAGGATTGGGGCCATATGAATCCCTTCCCTACTGTACTTCCCTCATTGGTATTTGTAAATACTGCTCTCATAAATGATGTATCACTGGTTAAAAGACAAGGAAAAAGGTCAATAGTGATTCAAAAAAGGGTTGATAAATGTCAAAATGCAAAACAAAATTAATAATTGAGAGTCCCCAAGCAGGAAAAGCCAAAGAAGAAGAGTCAACATTTGTCACGTTGTTGTTGAAGGGCGGCCTCAGGAAGTGTGGGTGTGCAAAATAAACACAAATGACAGAAGAATGTCGAATGAACTTTGACCTTGTCATGGCGCTTGCAGGCCCGAGGCTGGCACACCAACCTGCTTCTGACACCACACCATGTTGGAACAACAACACCACACCATGTTGGAACAACGACACCACACCATGTTGGAACAACAACACCACACCATGTTGGAACAACAACACCACACCGCTGTGGTGGACATGTTGGAACAACAACACCACACCATGTTGGAACAACAACACCACACCACTGTGGTGGACATGTTGGAACAACAACACCACACCATTATGGAACAACAACACCACACCATGTTGGAACAACAACACCACACCGCTGTGGTGGACATGTTGGAACAACAACACCACACCATGTTGGAACAACAACACCACACCACTGTGGTGGACATGTTGGAACAACAACACCACACCATGTTGGAACAACAACACCACACCATGTTGGAACAACAACACCACACCACTGTGGTGGACATGTTGGAACAACAACACCAAACCATGTTGGAACAACAACACCACACCACTGTGGTGGACATGTTGGAACAACAACACCACACCATGTTGGAACAACAACACCACACCATGTTGGAACAACAACACCACACCACTGTGGTGGACATGTTGGAACAACAACACCACACCATGTTGGAACAACAACACCACACCACTGTGGTGGACATGTTGGAACAACAACACCACACCATGTTGGAACAACAACACCACACCACTGTGGTGGACATGTTGGAACAACAACACCACACCATGTTGGAACAACAACACCACACCACTGTGGTGGACATGTTGGAACAACAACACCACACCATGTTGGAACAACAACACCACACCATGTTGGAACAACAACACCACACCACTGTGGTGGACATGTTCGAACAACAACACCACACCATGTTGGAACAATGACACCACACCACTCTTAATACATGAGGCCCCTGGTCCACGCCAATCTTAATGCATGAGGCCCCTGGTCCACGCCAATCTTAATGCATGAGGCCCCTGGTCCACACCACTCTTAATACATGAGGCCCCTGGTCCACGCCAATCTTAATGCATGAGGCCCCTGGTCCACGCCAATCTTAATGCATGAGGCCCCTGGTCCACACCACTCTTAATACATGAGGCCCCTGTTCCACACCACTCTTAATACATGAGGCCCCTGGTCCACGCCAATCTTAATGCATGAGGCCCCTGGTCCACGCCAATCTTAATGCATGAGGCCCCTGGTCCACGCCACTCTTAATGCATGAGGCCCCTGGTCCACACCACTCTTAATACATGAGGCCCCTGGTCCACACCACTCTTAATGCATGAGGCCCCTGGTCCACGCCAATCTTAATACATGAGGCCCCTGGTCCACGTCACTCTTAATATATGAGGCCCCTGGTCCACGCGACTCTTAATACATGAGGCCCCTGGTCCACACCACTCTTAATACATGAGGCCCCTGGTCCACCCGACTCTTAATACATGAGGCCCCTGGTCCACACGACTGTTAATACATGAGGCCCCTGGTCCAAGCGACTCTTAATACATGAGGCCCCTGGTCCACACGACTGTTAATACATGAGGCCCCTGGTCCACACCACTCTTAATGCATGAGGCCCCTGGTCCACGCCACTCTTAATACATGATGCCCCTGGTCCACGCGACTCTTAATACATGAGGCCCCTGGTCCACACCACTCTTAATGCATGAGGCCCCTGGTCCACACCACTCTTAATGCATGAGGCCCCTGGTCCACACCACGCTTAATACATGAGGCCCCTGGTCCACACCACTCTTAATACATGAGGCCCCTGGTCCACGCGACTCTTAATACATGAGGCCCCTGGTCCACACCACTCTTAATGCATGAGGCCCCTGGTCCACACCACTCTTAATACATGAGGCCCCTGGTCCACACCACTCTTAATACATGAGGCCCCTGGTCCACGCCACTCTTAAAACATGAGGCCCCTGGTCCACGCCTCTCTTAATACATGAGGCCCCTGGACCACACCACTCTTAATACATGAGGCCCCTGGTCCACACCACTCTTAATACATGAGGCCCCTGGTCCACACCACTCTTAATACATGAGGCCCCTGGTCCACGCCACTCTTAATACATGAGGTCCCTGGTCCACGCCACTCTTAATACATGAGGCCCCTGGTCCACGCCACTCTTAATACATGAGGCCCCTGGTCCACACAACTCTTAATACATGAGGCCCCTGGTCCACGCCACTCTTAATACATGAGGCCCCTGGTCCACACAACTCTTAATACATGAGGTCCCTGGTCCACACCACTCTTAATACATGAGGCCCCTGGTCCACGCCACTCTTAATACATGAGGTCCCTGGTCCACGCGACTCTTAATACATGAGGCCCCTGGTCCACACCACTCTTAATACATGAGGCCCCTGGTCCACACAACTCTTAATACATGAGGCCCCTGGTCCACACAACTCTTCATACATGAGGTGCCTGGTCCACACCACTCTTAATACATGAGGCCCCTGGTCCACGCCACTCTTAATACATGAGGCCCCTGGTCCACACAACTCTTAATACATGAGGCCCCTGGTCCACACCACTCTTAATACATGAGGCACCTGGTCCACGCCACTCTTAATACATGAGGTCCCTGGTCCACGCGACTCTTAATACATGAGGCCCCTGGTCCACACCACTCTTAATACATGAGGCCCCTGGTCCACACAACTCTTAATACATGAGGCCCCTGGTCCACGCCACTCTTAATACATGAGGCCCCTAGTCCACGCCACTCTTAATACATGAGGCCCCTGGTCCACACAACTCTATTACATGAGGTCCCTGGTCCACACCACTCTTAATACATGAGGCCCCTGGTCCACGCCACTCTTAATACATGAGGCCCCTGGTCCACACCACTCTTAATACATGAGGCCCCTGGTCCACACAACTCTTAATACATGAGGCCCCTGGTCCACACCACTCTTAATACATGAGGCCCCTGGTCCACGCCACTCTTAATACATGAGGTCCCTGGTCCACGCGACTCTTAATACATGAGGCCCCTGGTCCACACCACTCTTAATACATGAGGCCCCTGGTCCACACAACTCTTAATACATGAGGCCCCTGGTCCACGCCACTCTTAATACATGAGGCCCCTAGTCCACGCCACTCTTAATACATGAGGCCCCTGGTCCACACCACTCTTAATACATGAGGCCCCTGGTCCACACAACTCTTAATACATGAGGCCCCTGGTCCACGCCACTCTTAATACATGAGGCCCCTAGTCCACGCCACTCTTAATACATGAGGCCCCTGGTCCACACAACTCTATTACATGAGGTCCCTGGTCCACACCACTCTTAATACATGAGGCCCCTGGTCCACGCCACTCTTAATACATGAGGCCCCTGGTCCACACCACTCTTAATACATGAGGCCCCTGGTCCACACAACTCTTAATACATGAGGCCCCTGGTCCACACCACTCTTAATACATGAGGCCCCTGGTCCACGCCACTCTTAATACATGAGGTCCCTGGTCCACGCGACTCTTAATACATGAGGCCCCTGGTCCACACCACTCTTAATACATGAGGCCCCTGGTCCACACAACTCTTAATACATGAGGCCCCTGGTCCACGCCACTCTTAATACATGAGGCCCCTAGTCCACGCCACTCTTAATACATGAGGCCCCTGGTCCACACAACTCTTAATACATGAGGTCCCTGGTCCACACCACTCTTAATACATGAGGCCCCTGGTCCACGCCACTCTTAATACATGAGGTCCCTGGTCCACACCACTCTTAATACATGAGGCCCCTGGTCCACACCACTCTTAATACATGAGGCCCCTGGTCCACGCCACTCTTAATACATGAGGCCCCTGGTCCACGCCACTCTTAATACATGAAGTCCCTGGTCCACGCGACTCTTAATACATGAGGCCCCTGGTCCACACCACTCTTAATACATGAGGCCCCTGGTCCACACAACTCTTAATACATGAGGCCCCTGGTCCACACCACTCTTAATGCATGAGGCCCCTGGTCCACACCACTCTTAATACATGAGGTCCCTGGTCCACACCACTCTTAATACATGAGGCCCCTGGTCCACACCACTCTTAATACATGAGGCCCCTAGTCCACACCACTCTTAATACATGAGGTCCCTGGTCCACACCACTCTTATTACATGAGGCCCCTGGTCCTTTCCTCAGACCTTGGCTGCATCAGACATTCTCCATCTTGTTTTGGAAGACCCCTCCTCATGTTTTATACCTGAGACAAATCAAGGTGGTGTTAGAGGTCATCATGGTGGTGTTAGAGGTCGTGCACAACCTCAACGTGCACGTGCACGCTCACACGTGCACGCTCACACGTGCACGCTAATAGGTTCTTTAGCTCCATTCATGCATCCTGCTCTCTCCCAGCTACAAAAGGAGGACATTTTACCTTCACCTCCTTACGGACATAAGCGTCACCCTTTTGTTCCTCCACCAGCAAAGGAATCGACCCAAAACAAACGTCCACTGCAGAGGATGTTTGCCTCCAGGAGAGTTTGGTCCAGGGGTCCCTAATTAAGTGGCCATGTTTAGCATATGACTCATTTTGTTGTTGCAATTGATAATGAATAATTAATTGATGGTTATTAGATGACACTAATTTGCTGTGTCAGATGGAAATCAAAGCTAAGATGATTTGATCAGAGAGTTTGACGTACATTGAAGTGTTTTAGCATATTTCATTTACTAAATGCCTTTCATCGGGATGTACAGTAGTATTTATTCATTATTATACATATCATTATGATCATATATTCCAATAATCCACCATTGCATGTATTATTCATCATGCATTTATTGTGCTTGCTGCAGAACCATTTTATGGATTATAATTAAAAAGTTGGCTCCCAAAGCTGTGATTTAATGTCAAATAAAATATACCATCAACATAGGGCTGGGCCATGTAGCTGCAAACTGTATCACCATATAAGAGTTGTGTATCGGTCCATATCGATAATTAATTAATTAATCCGTCATATGTATTAATTAATTTATGACAGATCGAATATAAGCAACATTTTTTTTTTTTTTAATAAAATATAAACATTGGAATTAGAAATGTAACTTCCTGTGATTATAATCCCTCAGCTGTCAAGGCAGAAAGGAAATGTCAACACAAAAAACTTAAACAATGTCAACAAAATGTTAAAATCACATTAAAGACTTAATAATAAGATCTTAAAAATAAATAGTATGTAAAAAAAATAAAATGCCTCATAAATTGTAAGAAAATAGTGCAAAATGTGAAAGTGCAGGTTTAGTGCTAGGAAATAATGACTGTGTAACATTCATTTGCCCTCTTATTCTTATTGAACTATGGAAAGGATTTTTTTTATTTTTTTTTTGCAGTATTTACTAAACTAAACTTTTTGTTGAATAAAATTTAGATTTTTTTTTTATATGGTTATGTGCTAAACATAGCAAAATATGCTATGTTTTTTCCAAAAATAGTTTTTAAAGTGAAATATTTGATGTGAAGTAATGTGAGCCTTGAATATGTCAATCATTCATAACATCATTGATTTTGATTCATTATTATTTTTCAAGAAAGACCATTTTAAAGTAAAAAAAAAAAAAAAAACAGCCTGCATGGCAAATTTGTGTTATTAGAGTCAACTTTTTCTTGTAACATTTGAGCAGTTTGCTCTTTTATTCCACTTTTTTTATGGTTTTTTTTCAGAAATAATAATATTTTTAGGGCCGTTAGAAAATGTTTTGTGGGCCGCAAATGGCCCCCGGGGCCACACTTTGAACACCCCTAAAGTACAATCGGACACGGAGGACAACTTGGGAGTTTTGATGACGGCGTGGTCTCCAAAGGAGCTCCGCCTCCGGGATGGCGTCTGCGAGCGTAAAGGTCACCTTCTCCCTCTGATGCTTGAAGAAGATGAAAGGTGACACGTAGAACCTCTCCCCTTTGCACCCACAGCAGGTGAGCTCCTTTGTGGCGTGCAGCAGGAGGCGTGACCAAGGAGCTGCATTCGCTATTAGCCGCGCTAAATGAAGCGCCACAACTCCCAGACCAGGACAGGCCCATTTAGCTCCCAGTCCGGACCAGAAAAAGACCACGGGCAGGAAGTTAGGTCACGGTCAAAGCAGTAAGACCGCAGCTTCAAAATAAAACGTGCTAGCAATGTTAGCATGAGTCTTTCCCATTCAAAATGAATTGGCCATTTTTCAAACTTCCACCACTTCCACATTTTGCAACCAATTTAAAGCATTCCACCTTCAACACATTCCACCGATCTGGAAATTCAAACTACCATTTTTCCAAGTTCAAAAAAATTCCAGGATTTTCCATAATCCCTGGTTTTCCAAAGCCCTATTTCCACCCTTTTTTCTGGCGACTACTCCTTCCACATTTTTCAACCCACTTCAACCGTTCCACCGTCCAAACATTCCTCTTAATCAGGACAAAAACTAAAGTTGTTTTTTGAACTGCTAAAATTCCCGGTTATTCCGAAATTCCAGGAATTCCGTAATACCATTTCTCAATTAAAAATGTTACTACTTCAACATATCTCCACTGTTTTGAAAAATTCATTCATAAAATTCAATTTTTTTTTACCATTTTCAAAAAAAATTCCCTTTTTCCAGGAATTCCCAAATGTTCATGAAATTCCCATTTCAGAATGGGACATTGTTCAAAGTTCCACAACTCCAACGTTTTTTATCCGATTCAAGCCGTTCCAACTTCAAAATATTCAGCCTGTTTAGTAATTATGTGCTCCCTTTCAAAAAATATTTAAAAAAATTCCCGGATTTCCTAGAATTCCCAGTTTTTAGGGGCATTTTCCCCATTCAAAATGAATTATACATTTTTTAAACTTCCACGATTCCCACATTTGTCAACCAATTCAAACCATCCTGGAAATTCAAACTATAATTTTTCCAAGTTCAGAACATTTCCAGGAATTCCTGTTTTTTTCTAACCTTATTTCCAACCATTTTTAGTGCGATGACTCCTTTCACATTTTTTTTACCAATTTAAAGCATTCCACCTTCAACATATCCCACTCATTCTGGACATCCAAACTACTATTTTTCCAAGTTCAATAAAATTCCAGGAATTCCCAGAATTCTCTTTTTTTCGTACCCTTTTTTCACCCTTTTTTCTGGCGACTACTCCTTCCACATTTTTCAACCTACTTCAACCGTTCCACCGTCCAAACATTCCTCTTAATCAGGACAAAAACTAAAGTTGTTTTTTGAACCGGTAAAATTCCTGGTTATCCCGAAATTCCAGGAATTCCGTAATACCATTTCTCAATTAAAAATGTTACTACTTCAACATTTCTCGACTGTTTTGAGAAACAATCTAACAACAACCAATTCAAGTTTTTTTTACCATTTTCAAAAAAAATCCCTTTTTTCCTGGAATTCCCTAACGTTCATGAAATTCCCATTGAAAAGGAATGGGACATTTTTCAAAGTTCCACAACTCCAACATTTTTTATCCGATTCAAACTGTTCCAACTTCAAAATATTCAGCCTGTTCAGTAATTATGTGCTCCGTTTCAACAATTATTTTTAAAAAATTCCCGGATTTCCTAGCATTCCCAGTTTTTAGGGGCATTTTCCCCATTCAAAATGATTTATACATGTTTTAAACTTCCACGATCCCCACATTTTTCAACCAATTCAAACCATCATGGAAATTCAAACTATAATTTTTCCAAGTTCAAAAGATTTCCAGGAATTCCTGTTTTTTTCTAGCCTTATTTCCAACCTTCTTTAGTGTGATGACTCCTTTCACATTTTTTAACCCATTTCAAGCGTTCCACTGTCAAAACATTCCTCTCAGTCAGGACAAAAAAACAGGTTGGTTTAAGAAATTGAAAAATTCCCGGTTTTCCTGAAATTTCGTAATAGCATTTTTCAATTAAAAAACTGTTACTAATTCAACATTTCTTGACCGATTTAAACAATTCCACACCAACCAATTCAGATCATTCAGGAAATTCAGGCTATTAATCATTTTCAAAAAAAAATCCTGCTTTTCCCAAAATTCCCAAATTTCCAGGAAGTTCCCATTGAAATGAATGAGACATTTTTCAAAGTTGCACAATTCCCACATTTTTTCAAACCAATTCAAACCATTCCAACATCAACACATTCAATTAATACTGAAAATGCAAACAATTATTTTTCCACGTTCAACAAATTTCCAGGAATTCCTGTTTTTTTCTAACCTTATTTCCAAACTTTTTTAGTGCGATGACTCCTTACACATTTTCAACCCATTTCAACAGTTCCACAGTCAAAAAATTCCTCTTAGTCAGGACAAAAAAAGAAGTTGGTTTAAGAATGTTAAAAATTCCCGGTTTTCACGAAATTCCATAATACCATTTTTCAATTAAAAATGTTTACTACTTCAACATGTATTGACCGATTTAAACAATTTCAACACCAACCAATTCAGCTCATTCACAACATTCATGCTATTAATCATTTTCCAAAAATTCCCAAATTTCCATGAAATTCCCATTGAAAAGGAATGGGACATTTTTCAAAGTTCCACAACTCCAACATTTTTTATCCGATTCAAACCGTTCCAACTTCAAAATATTCAGCCTGTTCAGTAATTATGTGCTCCCTTTCAACAATTGTTCAAAAAAATTCCGGATTTCCTAGAATTCCCAGTTTTTAGGGACATTTTCTCCATTAAAAAAGAATTATACATTTTTTAAACTTACACAATTCCCACATATGTCAACCGATTCAAACCATTCCACCTTCAACACATTTAACTCATCCTGGACATTCAAGCTATAATTTTTCCACGTTCAACAAATTTCCAGGAATTCCTGTTTTTTTCTAACCTTATTTCCAACCTTTTTTAGTCCGATGACTCCTTACACATTTTTCAACCCATTTCAACCGCACTGTCAAAACATTCCTCTTAGTCAGGACAAAAAAATAAGTTGGTTTAAAAACAAAAAAAATTCCCGGTTTTCACGAAATTCTGTAATTTTATTGTTTTTATTAAAAAACTGTTACTTCTTCAACATTTCTTGACCGGTTTAAACAATTCCAACACCAACCAATTCAGCTCATTCAGGACATTCATGCTATTAACAATTTTCAAAAAAATCCCGCTTTTCCCAAAAAAATCCCAAATTTCCAGGAAGTTCGCATTGGGACATTTTTCCAAGTTGCACAATTGCCACATTTTTCAACCAATTCAAAGCATTCCAACATCAACACATTCAATTCATCCTGGACATTCAAACTAACACTTTCCCAAGTTCTGAACCAAATTCCAGATTTCCTGGAAATTCAAACTCGTCAACATTGAAACCATTACAACATTCAAACTGTTCTTACATTCATACTACATTCTGTCAGCATTTAGAATAGAATAGAATAGAATAGAATAGAATAGAATAGAATAGAAAGTACTTTATTGATCCCTGGGGGAAATTCAGCACCACAGTTCGCTCACCATAGACAAGAATAATAATAAATAATATAATATATGTAATATATTATATATAAAATATATAAATAATATAAATATATTCTACATATACTCTACATTTAAGTGCAGTCAAGAAGGAACATGTGCATTATACAGTTCAAATAAATAATATGCATGATTTCAGTTCAACTTCACCTTTAGTGCAATACACACCTCTCTCTTCCCCCTCTAATGCACACTTTGGCTGAACTGGCGCCGCAGAATCCATGAGGTTGCACTTGAATTAGAATTGGTTTCACTTTTTGTGATGGCGCACATTTCATTTGTGGCCACGACTAAATCCTGCCAAGGATTGCAACCCACAATAGTTAGCATTCTCATATTCATGTTCAAGCCTTTTTGCTAATTCTGCAAGTATACACCTCGGCCTCAAATGTTTCGTTACATGACGAATGATACCTGTTAGCATGCTAATGTTAGGATGCTAGCTTTTGTTTATTTTTTTAGCTAATTTTGTGGGTATACACTTCAGTCATATTTTGGTACTCGATGCATATTAATGCTAGCATTTTAAACCTCTGAGTAAAATATTTTGCTACTCGATGCATACTGATGCTAGCATTTTAAACCTTTTAGTAAAATATTTTGGTATTTGATGCATGCTAATGCTAGCATTTTAAACCTCTGAGTAAAATATTTTGGTATTTGATGCATGCTAATGCTAGCATTTTAAACCTGAGTAAAATATTTTGCTACTCAACGCATGCTAATGCTAACATTTTAAACCTCTGAGTAAAATATTTTGCTACATGACGCACATTACAGTTAGCATTTTAACGCGCTAACTAGCTTTTATAGCAAATTTACGCCTCAGTGTCATTTTGTTAATTCACTAATGCTAACTGTACACATGCTCTTGTTAGCACATTAGCATTGTACTGTTAGCTACTAGCTTCTTTTTTTTTAACCTAATTTTACCCATATTTTTGTTATTTGACGCTGTCTGGCTAGCGTCCTAACTGTTGGCATTTCAGGCCCGCTTCAGCCTTTACAGAAAAATTTCTATCGACATTATTTTAATTTTTGTAGTGTTTTTCAAAGCTTTAAGACGGCGAGAGCGCTCATCCAAAAACATTTGGGTTGCTGGTACCAATCCTTGCAAAAAAGATGATGTCAATAAGACTTTCTTTGGATAAAGGTTGAAAAAAAAGAAAGATTTTTCTGCTGGCTGCAGTTTGACATTGGAACGGACTGTCAATCATTTCTTAGGTTGTAAATGTGAACAAGAATGTTATATATTTTGTATTTATTTTATTAAACAAAAAATAACACAAAATACAAAAATACAAAAATATACTTTTATTTTATTTTTAAAAATTAATAAATAATTCAAATAAATGAATGAATAAAATAAATTAAAATAAATCATATTTACAAAAAATGCAGCCAGATTTTTCTGCTGGCTGCAGTTTTGACATTGGAACAGACTGTCAATCATTTCTTAGGTTGTAAACATGAACAAGAATGTTATATATTTTGTATTTATTTTATTAAACAATAAATAAAATAAAATACAAAAATACAAAAATAAATGTTTATTCTATTTTTAAAAAATTATAAATAATTCAAATAAATGAAAGAATAAACTAAATTAAAATAAATCATATTTACAAAAAATGCAGCCAAATTTTTCTGCTGGCTGCAGTTTGACATTGGAACAGACTGTCAATCATTTCTTAGGTTGTAAATGTGAACAAGAATGTTATATATTTTGTATTTATTTTATTAAACAATAAATAAAATAAAATAAAATACAAAAATAAATGTTTATTCTATTTTTAAAAATTAATAAATAATTCAAATAAATGAAAGAATAAAATAAATTAAAATAAATCATATTTACAAAAAATGCAGCCAGATTTTTCTGCTGGCTGCAGTTTGACATTGGAACAGACTGTCAATCATTTCTTAGGTTGTAAATGTGAACAAGAATGTTATGTATTTTGTATTTATTTTATTAAACAATAAATAAAATAAAATACAAAAATACAAAAATATATTTTTATTTTATTTTTGAAAATTAATAAGTAATTCAAATAAATAAAATAAATTAAAATAAATCATATTTACAAAAAATGCAGCCAGATTTTTCTGCTGGCTGCAGTTTTGACATTGGAACAGACTGTCAATCATTTCTTAGGTTGTAAATGTGAACAAGAATGTTATATATTTTGTATTTATTTTATTAAACAATAAATAAAATAAAATACAAAAATAATTTTTTATTCTATTTTTTAAAAATTAATAAATAATTCAAATAAATGAAAGAATAAAATAAATTAAAATAAAACATATTTACAAAAAATGCAGCCAGATTTTTCTGCTGGCTGCAGTTTGACATTGGAACAGACTGTCAATCATTTCTTAGGTTGTAAATGTGAACAAGAATGTTATATATTTTGTATTTATTTTATTAAACAATAAATAAAATAAAATACAAAAATACAAAAGTATATTTTTATTTTATTTTTGAAAATTAATAAATAATTCAAATAAATGAAAAAATTAAAATAAATCATATTTACAAAAAATGCAGCCAGATTTTTCTGCTGGCTGCAGTTTGACATTGGAACAGACTGTCAATCATTTCTTAGGTTGTAAATGTGAACAAGAATGTTATATATTTTGTATTTATTTTATCAAACAATACATGAAATAAAATACAAAAATACAAAAATAATTTTTTATTCTATTTTTAAAAATTCATAAATAATTCAAGTAAATGAAAGAATAAAATTAATTCAAATAAATCATATTTACAAAAAATGCAGCCAGATTTTTCTGCTGGCTGCAGTTTGACATTGGAACAGACTGTCAATCATTTCTTAGGTTGTAAATGTGGACAAGAATGTTATATATTTTGTATTTATTTTATTAAACAATAAATAAAATAAAATAAAATACAAAAAAACAAAAAATATATTAATATAATTCAAATAAAATACATTTAAAAATCCTATTTACAAACAAATGAACTGGCTTCTTCCACCGGTTGCCAACATGTTGAGATGTCCGCGTCGTGCCCAGCAGCGAGCAGGGAATCGAACCTGCGGCACTAGCGTCGCTCATCATCACTGTCCTAAAAATAGCAGGTGGGACACATAACGAGCTTTAATGGTCGCGTCCCGCGTGAAATATTCAGGACTCTGACTTGGCGTTCACTCAGCGAGACGACGGGCGCGCGCGTGCCAGACGTCCAACGACGCAAGTCATGACGTCACGTTTCCCGGCAGGAAGGCGCGATGTTGTTGTTGTTGTTGCCGCTGGCCGCAGATGTGGTGGTTGTTGGTTTTTGTTGTGTTGTGTTTAGGACGAGTCACGTGACCGGCAGCGTCGCTCCGTCCTGGCGCGTCGAGCGACGTCGGCGGCGGCCAATCAGCGGCGAGCTGCGGGCCGCGTGGGCGTGGCCTGCTTCCCCCGGCGAGTTTGCTTAATGACTGCAGCACCGTCTTCTTTCCCGGGCTGACGCGCTGTCGGCCGCACGGTAAACTTGCGTGGCGACGCCAGCAGACGATGGACGGAGCGGAGCGCGGCGCCCACGACCACGCGCGCCCCTGACCGTTTTGCACGGAGGAGGAGCGGGCTTTCTTGCGGCTGGGGAGGGGGGGCGTGGGGGGGGGAGCAGGACGGAGGAAAGGTGGCGGACGTTGCGATGAAGGAGGCACGGGAAGGCGTGTGACCGAGCGCGTGCGTGGGCGACTCGCGCGCCCGCCGGCGGGAATATACCTGGTTTTACCGCCATCGCCGAGGACCGTCACGCAGGTGGAATTGTGCGCCAATTAGCGTCCTGACAGAGACCCCCCCTCCCCCTTCCCTCCTCCCCCTCCCACTCCCCCCCGTGTCTTCAGGTGTGCTCACCTTGGAGGTCCGCTCCTCCTCTTCCTCCTCCTCTTCCTCCCGTCAGGTGGCACCTGGACCCCCCACGCACCATGAGACTGTCCAAGATGTGCCGGCTGAACGCGCTGGGCATCTACCTGTGGGAGACCCTGGTGTTCTTCAGGTAAGAAACCTCTGCAGAGAGCGAGAGTGGCCACTAGAGGGCAGCGTGTGCAGGTGTCGGCTCGCGTTAGCTCCTCCCCTTTTTTGGCCCCGTCTCGTCTACCCGCCCCGCCTCCTCGCTCACCTGCGTCATCTGCCACACTCCGCACCATCGGGCGCCTCGGGCACACCGGGACTGGACCACGTCGCCTCGGTCTTTGTGGGCACATGTGGGACACCTTGAGGTGGACTGTGCTTCCACATGCACTTATGTATTTACAGTACACTTCATCTTTAACTGTTACACTTGTGTATTTACACTTAGTCTTTGAGTGCATAAGTGTGTTGCAATTGTACACTTACACTTAGTCTTTGAGTGTCGAAGTGTGTTACACATGTGTACTTACACTTATTCTTTGAGTGTCTAAGTGTGTACAATTGTTTACTTACACTTAATATTTGAGTGCATAAGTGTACTTGTGTACTTACACTTATACGTTGAGTGTATAAGTGTGTTACACTTGTGTACTTACACTTAATCTTTGAGTGTCTAAGTGTGTTACACTTGTATACTTACACTTAATCTTTGAGTGTTTAAGTGTGTTACACTTGTGCACTTACACTCAGTCTTTGAGTGTCAAAGTGTGTTACACTTGTGTACTTACACTTAATATTTGAGTGGTAAACTTGTGTACTTAGTCTTTGAGTGTCTAAGTGTGTTACACTTGTGTACTTACACTTAGTCTTTGAGTGCATTAGTGTGTTACACTTGTACACTTACACTTAGTCTTTGAGTGTCGAAGTGTGTTACACATGTGTACTTACACTTATTCTTTGAGTGTCTAAGTGTGTACAATTGTTTACTTACACTTAATATTTGAGTGCATAAGAGTGTTACACTTGTGTACTTACACTTATACGTTGAGTGTATAAGTGTGTTACACTTGTGTACTTACACTTAATCTTTGAGTGTCTAAGTGTGTTACACTTGTATACTTACACTTAATCTTTGAGTGTCTAAGTGTGTTACACTTGTGCACTTACACTCAGTCTTTGAGTGTCAAAGTGTGTTACACTTGTGTACTTACACTTAATATTTGAGTGGTAAACTTGTGTACTTAGTCTTTGAGTGTCTAAGTGTGTTAAACTTGTGTACTTACACTTAGTCTTTGAGTGTCTAAGTGTGTTACACATGTGTACTTACACGTATTCTTTGAGTGTCTAAGTGTGTACAATTGTTTACTTACACTTAATATTTGAGTGCATAAGTGTGTTACACTTGTGTACTTACACTTATACGTTGAGTGTATAAGTGTGTTACACTTGTGTACTTACACTTAATCTTTGAGTGTCTAAGTGTGTACAATTGTTTACTTACACTTAATATTTGAGTGCATAAGTGTGTTACACTTGTGTACTTACACTTATACGTTGAGTGTATAAGTGTGTTACACTTGTGTACTTACACTTAATCTTTGAGTGTCTAAGTGTGTTACACTTGTATACTTACACTTAATCTTTGAGCGTCTAAGTGTGTTACACTTGTGCACTTACACTCAGTCTTTGAGTGTCAAAGTGTGTTACACTTGTGTACTTACACTTAATATTTGAGTGGTAAACTTGTGTACTTAGTCTTTGAGTGTCTAAGTGTGTTAAACTTGTGTACTTACACTCAGTCTTTGAGTGCATAAGTGTGTTACACTTGTACACTTACACTTAGTCTTTGAGTGTCTAAGTGTGTTACATATGTGTACTTACACTTATTCTTTGAGTGTCTAAGTGTGTACAATTGTTTACTTACACTTAATATTTGAGTGCATAAGTGTGTTACACTTGTGTACTTACACTTATATGTTAAGTGTCTAAGTGTGTACAATTGTTTACTTACACTTAATATTTGAGTGCACAAGTGTGTTAAACTTGTGTACTTACACTTATACGTTGAGTGTATAAGTGTGTTACACTTGTGTACTTACACTTAATCTTTGAATGTCTAAGTGTGTTACACTTGTATACTTACACTTAATCTTTGAGTGTCTAAGTGTGTTACACTTGTGCACTTACACTCAGTCTTTCAGCGTCAAAGTGTGTTACACTTGTGTACTTACACTTAATATTTGAGTGGTAAACTTGTGTACTTAGTCTTTGAGTGTCTAAGTGTGTTACACTTGTGCACTTACACTCAGTCTTTCAGCGTCAAAGTGTGTTACACTTGTGTACTTACACTTAATATTTGAGTGGTAAACTTGTGTACTTAGTCTTTGAGTGTCTAAGTGTGTTACACTTGTGTACTTAAACTTAGTCTTTGAGTGCATAAGTGTGTTACACTTGTACACTTACACTTAGTCTTTGAGTGTCGAAGTGTGTTACACATGTGCACTTACACTTAATCTTTGATTGTCTAAGTGTGTACAATTGTTTACTTACTCTTAATATTTGAGTGCATAAGTGTGTTACACTTGTGTACTTACACTTAATCTTTGAGTGTCTAAGTGTGCAACACTTGTGTACTTACACTTAGTCTTTGAGTGTCTAAGTGTGTTACACTTGTGTACTTACACTACAGTCTTTGAGTGTCTAAGTGTGTTACACTTGTGTACTTACACTTAATATTTGAGTGCATAAGTGTGTTACACTTGTCGACTTAGACTTAATCTTTGAGTGTATAAGTGTGTTACACTTCTGTATTTACACTTAGTATTTGAGTGCATAAGTGTGTTACACTTGTATACTTACACTTAATCTTTGAGTGTCTAAGTGTGTACTTACACTTAATCTTTGAGTGCATAAGTGTGTTACACTTGTGTACTTACACTTAATCTTTGAGTGTCTAAGTGTGTTACGCTTGTGTACTTACACTTAATCTTTGAGTGGTAAACTTGTGTACTTAGTCTTTGAGTGTCTAAGTCTGTTACACTTGTGTACTTATACTTAATATTTGAGTGCATAAGTGTGTTACACTTAATCTTTGAGTGTCAAAGTGTGTTACACTTGTGTACTTACACTTAGTCTTTGAGTGTCAAAGTGTGTTACACTTGTGTACTTACACTTAGTCTTTGAGTCGAAGTGTGTTACAGTTGTGTACTTACACTTAGTCTTTGAGTGCATAAGTGTGTTACACTTGTGTACTTACACTTAGTCTTTGAGTGCATGCGTGTGTTACTCTTGTGTACTTACACTTAGCCTTTGAGTCGAAGTGTGTTACACTTGTGTACTTACACTTAGTCTTTGAGTGCATAAGTGTGTTACACTTGTGTACTTACACTTATTCTTTGAGTTGAAGTGTGTTACACTTGTGTACTTACACTTAGTCTTTGAGTGCATAAGTGTGTTACACTTGTGTACTTACACTTAATCTCTGAGTGTCTTAGTGTGTTACACGTGTGTACTTACACTTTGTCTTTGAGTCTCTAAGTGTGTTACACTTGTGTAGGCACACTTAATATTTGAGTGTTACACACGTGTACTTACACTGAGTCTTCGAGTGTCTAAGTGTGTTGCACTTGTGTACTTACACTTCATCTTTGAGTGCATAAGTGTGCTTCACTTGTGTACCTACACTTAGTCTTTGAGTGTCTAAGTGGGTTACACTTGAGTACTAACACTTAGTCTTTCAGTGGTACACTTGTGTACTTACACTTAGTCTTTGAGTGCATAAGTGTGTTACACTTGTGTACTTACACTTAGTCTTTGAGTGCGTACGTGTGTTACTCTTGTGTACTTACACTTAGTCTTTTAGTCGAAGTGTGTTACACTTGTGTACTTACACTTAGTCTTTGAGTGCATAAGTGTGTTACACTTGTGTACTTACACTTATTCTTTGAGTTGAAGTGTGTTACACTTGTGTACTTACACTTTGTCTTTGAGTGCATAAGTGTGTTACACTTGTGTACTTACACTTAATCTCTGAGTGTCTTAGTGTGTTACACGTGTGTACTTACACTTTGTCTTTGAGTCTCTAAGTGTGTTACACTTGTGTAGGCACACATAATATTTGAGTGTTACACACGTGTACTTACACTGAGTCTTCGAGTGTCTAAGTGTGTTGCACTTGTGTACTTACACTTCATCTTTGAGTGCATAAGTGTGTTACACTTGTGTACCTACACTTAGTCTTTGAGTGTCTAAGTGGGTTACACTTGAGTGCTAACACTTAGTCTTTGAGTGGTACACTTGTGTACTTACACTTAGTCTTTGAGTGTTACACTTGTGTACCTACACTTAATCTTTGAGTGTCCAAGTGTGTTACACTTGTGTACTTACACTTAGTCTTTGAGTGCATAAGTGTGTTACACTTGTGTACTTACACTTATTCTTTGAGTTGAAGTGTATTACACTTGTGTACTTACACTTATACGTTGAGTGTATAGGTGTGTTACACTTGTGTGCTTACACTTAATCTTTGAGTGTCTAAGTGTGTTACACTTGTATACTTACACTTAATCTTTGAGTGTCTAAGTGTGTTACACTTGTGCACTTACACTCAGTCTTTGAGTGTCAAAGTGTGTTACACTTGTGTACTTACACTTAATATTTGAGTGGTAAACTTGTGTACTTAGTCTTTGAGTGTCTAAGTGTGTTACACTTGTGTACTTACACTTAGTCTTTGAGTGCATAAGTGTGTTACACGTGTGTACTTACACTTATTCTTTGAGTTGAAGTGTGTTACACTTGTGTACTTACACTTTGTCTTTGAGTGCATAAGTGTGTTACACTTGTGTACTTACACTTAATCTCTGAGTGTCTTAGTGTGTTACACGTGTGTACTTACACTTTGTCTTTGAGTCTCTAAGTGTGTTACACTTGTGTAGGCACACATAATATTTGAGTGTTACACACGTGTACTTACACTGAGTCTTCGAGTGTCTAAGTGTGTTGCACTTGTGTACTTACACTTCATATTTGAGTGCATAAGTGTGTTACACTTGTGTACCTACACTTAGTCTTTGAGTGTCTAAGTGGGTTACACTTGAGTGCTAACACTTAGTCTTTGAGTGGTACACTTGTGTACTTACACTTGGTCTTTGAGTGTTACACTTGTGTACGTACACTTAGTCTTTGAGTGTTACACTTGTGTACTTACACTTAGTCTTTGAGTGTTACACTTGTGTACCTACACTTAATCTTTGAGTGTCCAAGTGTGTTACACTTGTGTACTTACACTTAGTCTTTGAGTGCATAAGTGTGTTACACTTGTGTACTTACACTTATTCTTTGAGTTGAAGTGTGTTACACTTGTGTACTTACACTTAGTCTTTGAGTGCATAAGTGTGTTACACTTGTGTACTTACACTTAATCTCTGAGTGTCTTAGTGTGTTACACGTGTGTACTTACACTTTGTCTTTGAGTCTCTAAGTGTGTTACACTTGTGTAGGCACACATAATATTTGAGTGTTACACACGTGTACTTACACTGAGTCTTCGAGTGTCTAAGTGTGTTGCACTTGTGTACTTGCACTTCATCTTTGAGTGCATAAGTGTGTTACAGTTGTGTACCTACACTTAGTCTTTGAGTGTCTAAGTGGGTTGCACTTGAGTACTAACACTTAGTCTTTGAGTGGTACACTTGTGTACTTACACTTGGTCTTTGAGTGTTACACTTGTGTACTTACACTTAGTCTTTGAGTGTTACACTTGTGTACCTACACTTAATCTTTGAGTGTCCAAGTGTGTTACACTTGTGTACTTACACTTAGTCTTTGAGTCAAAGTGTGTTACACTTGTGTACTTACACTTGGTCTTTGAGTGTTACACTTGTGTACTTACACTTAGTCTTTGAGTGTTACACTTGTGTACCTACACTTAATCTTTGAGTGTCCAAGTGTGTTACACTTGTGTACTTACACTTAGTCTTTGAGTCAAAGTGTGTTACACTTGTGTACTTACACTTGGTCTTTGAGTGTTACACTTGTGTACTTACACTTAGTCTTTGAGTGTTACACTTGTGTACCTACACTTAATCTTTGAGTGTCCAAGTGTGTTACACTTGTGTACTTACACTTAGTCTTTGAGTCCATAGGTGTGTTACATTTGTGTACTTACACAAGTGTACTTTGTCTTTGAGTGTTACACTTAATCGGTGAATGCTTAAGTGTCTAGTCGATAGGAAAGCGCTATATAAATCTCATCCAGTATTATTATTATTATTATTATTGTTATTATTATAAGTGGTGTTGTTCTTCTTCTGCACTTCAGGCTGCACCAGCAGCACCCCTGCTGGTTGCAGCCAGTACTGCGCTCCATTTTGCTCCCCTTCTTTGATGATGATCAATCAATGATGTGATTAATTGTTAAGGAACAACTCATCAGTGGCTAGTTGTACTACAGCATCTTGCCGTGTTCATATTGACCACAAAGCCTCCCTGCAGCTGATTGGCCGCTTGTGGAAAGGGGCGGGGCTCGAGTCAGATGATTCTTCTGGTGTTTACTAATCTTTGCTGGTTATTGCTGTGGTCAGGAAGGTATTCCCCACCCAAGTCTTTCATTAAGTGGAGTGTCCACATCACGTGTTTTGCATTCGCTGCACATTGTTAGCTTAATGGAGCGCTTTGGTAGATTGCCATCTCAGCTCCTTGCCGTTTAATTGATACCTTCTTCGCTCCCAGCAGCCTCGTCCTCCTCATCCATGGCCGGGGACTCACCTGATGAGTCCACGCTGCCTTTGTCCCGCCTCCTGTCTTGTCCTCAGGAAACAGGAAGTGGACTTACGAGCCCTTTGAGCTCGAAGCTGCTACTTTTTCCCCCCCCCTACGCTTTAAACCCCGCGGCTTATAAAACGGTGCGGCCGAAATACAAATAACTTTCATTGCGCACGTGCAGAGACGCTGGAAAAAGGTGTGTTGTTGTTTGTGCTGCGGCGCCATCCTTTGGTCGAGTTCGCCCACTGCGGGTGCTGCTGGGTGAGTGGGAATTGTTTAAAGATTTGAACCGGAATTAAAAAGCGCCGTTCCGTTTAGCGTTTCTGCTCGTGCTGTTTTGTCTTTTAGCGTTCCTACTCGAAATTATTCTTCGTTCGTCGCTCCAAGCAACATTTGTAAGTTTTACAATACAACTAAAACAATTCTTACTTACTAAAGCGCCCCATGTGTGATGTCTGTAGGAGTGTTTTCATGCATACCTGCTATCGTAATGTAAACAAGCTAGCCTTTGTTAGCATTAGCTAATATGCTGACAGGTTTACAAGTGCATGCTAATGCTAGCATTTTAAACCCTCTGGGTAAAATATTTTGCTACTCGATGCATGCTAATGCTAGCATTTTAAACCTCTGGGTAAAATATTTTGCTACTCGATGCATGCTAATGCTAGCATTTTAAACCTCTGGGTAAAATATGTTGGCACTCGTTGCATGCTATTGCTAGCATTTGAAACCTGAGTAAAAAATGTTTGGTGCATGACGCATGTTACATTTAGCATTTTAGCGCGCTAACCAGCTTTTATAGCAAATTTACGCCTCAGTGTCATTTTGTTATTTCACTAACGCTAACTGTACACATGCTCTTGTTAGCATGTTAGCATTGTACTGTTAGCATGTGAGCTTTTTTTTTTTCTAAGCTAATTTTACCCATATTTTGTATCGTTTCACTTTCACAAATTCCTCAGTAAATTCACCAAAACGTCAGCGTGGAGTTATTGAGTCTGTTTAGCTGATTGGAGAGCTAGCTCGCGCAGCCAGTGGGTCCATGACCATGACTTCTGTTTTGTTTGATCAGCCGTTTTACTGCCTTGTTACAGACACCGTTTGGAAACAATTAATGTTTGTAAGGAAACATTTACAGAATATTTCTGGGTTAATAACTCAATTCACAACATATATATCTGCGACTTACAGGCCGGGTACGGCTAATATGTGGAAACATATTTTTTCTTCTCAATTTTAGTGGGTGTGGCTTATATACCGGTGCGTCTGTAGTCTGGGAAAATACGGTGATTCAAATATCTGGCATATTGCAGCTGAGATGTTTCATGAGAGCAGAGTGTGTGCCTTTAAAAAGCGGCGCCTATTGCTAAGTGATATGTGATGTCAGCAAGGGAGCGATCAGAGCAGCAGTTTAGCCCCCACCTGTGACGGTGGGGGGGTGACTATGGGCGTGGTCGCCATGACATCATCGAGTAATTTGCATAATTTACTACAATGATATGATTTTCTCTAAAAAGGCTCAAAAAATGTATACTTACTAATTAATAATAACAGTTTTGTTTTAAACGTCCATCCATCCATCCATTTTACAATATAATTACAACACTTTATGTACATATTTATATACAGATTTGAACAATAAGTTATTCACTGAAATATATTTATTAACTGTGGTTCTTACAAAAAATATATCTTATAAAAATATGAAAGCTAAAATGTCTCTTAAAGCTCTGCCACTTTAATTAGTGCATACTTAATAATTTAACTTTAGCCTACTACTACAAGCATATTATTTACCAGCAACATAAAGTGAAACAGAGGCAGAGGTGTCCTGCCACAGTCAGTAACAAATAAACAGAAAACAGTAGTGGTCAAATGCAAATAAGGCAACAAGAGAAGTATCTTACACTTCTCTTTTGTAAAGTAAATGTGAACAGCCGATACGGGCATCTACATCAACTATATGATTTGCCTGAGAAGCTGGACAGGACACACAAAAAAAAAAAATTAAAAATCAAAAATTTAAAAAAAAAAAAAAAAAATTGTGGCGGCCTTAATTCTTTCGTGGCGGGCCGCAACAAATAAATGAATGTGCGGGAAACACTGCAGTACATATTCCGTATAATTGACCACTAAATGGTAACACCCGAATAAGTTTTTCAACTTGTTTAAGTCGGGGTGCACGTTGATCAATTCATGGTAATGTGTGTAATTTGTTGGTTTTGTTCTTTGAACAAGGTGATGTTCATGCACAGTTCATTTTGTGCACCAGTAAAAAAAAAACATGACCTTTTCTTGAATTTGAAAAAAAAAAACATTTTATTTTTCACTAAAGAAGGGTTCGGTGAATGCGCATATGAAACTGGTGGGGTTCGGTACCTCCAACAAGTTTAAGAACCACTGTTCTAGCCTGATTTAGCCATTCCTTTACCACTTATGACGTGTGTTTGTTGGAACACCCAACTGCGCCCAAGACCCAACCTCCGGGCTGATGGTTTTAGCTTATCCTGAAGAATTTGGAGGTAATCCTCCTTTTTCATTGTCCCATTTACTCTCTGTAAAGCACCAGTTCTATTGGCAGCAAAACAGGCCCAGAGCATAATACTACCACCACCATGCTTGACGGTAGATATGGTGTTCCTGGGATTAAAGGCCTCACCTTTTCTCCTCCAAACATATTGCTGGGTATTGTTGCCAAACAGCTCCGTTTTTGTTTCATCTGACCACAGAACTTTCCTCCAGAAGGTCTTATCTTTGTCCACGTGATGTCAGATGAAACAAAAAATGTTGCATTTTCAGTAATAAATTCATAAAAGAACCAAACTTCATGAATGTTCTTTTGTGACCAACAAGTATGTGCTCCAATCACTACATCACAAAAAAATGAGAGTTGTAGAAATGATTGGAAACTCAAGACAGCCATGACATTATGTTCTTTACACGTGTATAGGGATGATACTCGAAACCGGTTTTCCCGGTTGTTTGATAAGAAAAGAACCGAGTCCTCGGACTCGAATCCCTTTTTGAGAACCGGTACCCGTTATCGAGACCACTATAGTAAAGGAAAAGAGTTGATTCTTTATTCGAATCCCGTCCCGACCAGAAATGCTCCGTGGGACATCACAAGAAATGACGTCACGTAGCTCAGTCATTAGGCGCAGATAGCGAAAGCAGGAAAACAATGGACGGGAAAAAGCGCTCCAAGGTGTAATAAAGTTCAAAACAAAAGCTATAATCCATCGAATAACTTTACTGAGAGATTTGAGCAGGGTAAAACACATGACCAACACTTTTACCACCAACCGGAAACATAGCAACCAGGCTAGCAACGCACCTCCTTTACGGCAGCTGTCGCAACCTTCTTCAAACAACCGCAGCACATACATATATATACAACACTGCAGCACATACATATATATACAACATATCTCCCTTTTTTAACTTTTGTTTTTCACACTGTATATGTGTTGTCTGTCTAATTATAAATAATGCAGACGAGGCGTGTTGGCTGAGTTCTTGACGTTTACTTTCACAGCGTGGCAACATGCAACACTTTTCGGGGCTACCGTGCATGCTCGTAACTCCCGTTGCATGCTGGGTAGTGTAGTTGTTATATTCCGTAGCTCATAACATCACATCTTTCCCCCTATAAAGAAAGATTTTAACTCAATAAAGTGTATTTCTTTTTTTAGCTTTAACTTTTCAATTTTTTAGCATTGTAACCACATTTGCAAACAACTTTTCTCTTCATAGACTTTTCTTTCAATAAAGAAATAAAGTGCAAAAATGTCAAAGCATCATAACAAACAGTTATGTTCCAATAGCAGCAGAAGTGCACTTTTTGGAGAGCTGTATTATTTTCAGTTTTGTGCCCAAGGGACTGATTTTATTTAACACTATATTATTATTTATACACCTATAGTGATCACAGAGACAGCTTGTTTTTGTGTTACTGTATATATTTGTTTCTCTGAAAAATCCCACTTAATATACTTTGGGTAACAACAGTCAATATTTATTTATTTTATTTTATTTTTTTAGGTGGGTAACAGTCAATATTTATTTATTTATTAGATTTTATTTTTTTAATTATATAATAAAAGTGAGCTTTTGTTAAACCAAATATTGTGTGTTTTTTTCCATATACAACAACCTATCTGGACTCCATAAGAGAATCGATAAGGAATCGGGTCGATAAGAGGATTCGATAATAGGCTCGAACTGGATAATTCCTTATCAAACATCATCCCTACACGTGTATGTACACGTTTGACCAGGACTGTATGTAAAAGTACCTCATGAGATGACTTGTTACTAGTAAAAGTGACGGTGTCATGCAATATTAGAATCTGACGCGGTGTCGGTCCATTTGTAGCTAGAAGAGCTCCTTTCTCATTGCACCAGAGGTGATGTTGTGTTGTTGCTGCAGTCTGTGGGCATGTTCTTCCTCACCTGGCAGCATCGTTAACGTGCTTTGACGGGAAGCGCTTCGTTTGGAAGGCGAGCGCGTATGCGGCGTGTTTTATACGTTACATTTACTCAGAGTGCATCGTCTCTCTTTTCCCAAACAGAACACAGACAAAGAGTTAAAGGACAAAATGGGCCTCATGTTGTTTTTTTGTATTCCACTCATTAAGTGATGTCTGCCAAGGAGAAGCCAGAGTTTGAAACCCCTTTTCCGTCGCCCGAAATGTAAAGCAGGGGTGTGGAAAGTGTGGTTGATATTCCAACAGCCCCTCTAAAAATATGCTGACAAAAAAAAACAAAAGAATTGTAATCAAAGAGTAGTAAATAGGTGTCAAGTAACGAGAAACCTGATAAGGTTTGATGGAGCGCTGATAAGGTTTGATGGAGGGCGGCAAAACAAATGATCACAACTCATTTTTTCATATCATTCGATCTCGATTAATATCGCATTTTTTTAATTGAATTAAAGTCAGATTGTCCCGTACATGATTATAGCAAGTACTGCATCCATACTGTGTACTACTGCAGTATTTTGTAACAAGTACTGCATCCATACTGTGTACTACTGCAGTATTTTGTAACAAGTACTGCATCCATACTGTGTACTACTGCAGTATTTTGTAACAAGTACTGCATCCATACTGTGTACTACTGCAGTATTTTGTAACAAGTACTGCATCCATAATGTGTACTACTGCAGTATTTTGTAACAAGTACTGCATCCCTACTGTGTACTACTGCAGTATTTTGTAACAGACATGTCCACCATATTTAATGGAGTAATATATGCTAACATTGTGTAAATATATATAATTGTGTATACTAGATGTGCAACAGTACATGTTTGATGGAGTAATATATGCTAACATTGTGTTCATATATATATATATATATATATATATATATATATATATATATATATATATATATATATATATATATATATATATATATATATATATATATATATGTATATGTATATATATATATATATATATATATATATATATATATATATATATATATATATATATAATTGTGTTTACTAGAGGTGTAACAGTACATGTTTGATGGAGTAACATTGTGTTCATATATATATATATATATATATATATATATATATATATATATATATATATATATATATATATATATATATATATGTATATATATATATATATATATATATATATATATATATATATATATATATATATATATATATATATATATGTATATGTATATATATATGTATATGTATATATATATATATATATATACATATATATATATATATATATATATATATATATATATATATATAATTGTGTTTACTAGAGGTGTAACAGTACATGTTTGATGGAGTAATATATGCTAACATTGTGTTCATATATATATATATATATATATATATATATATATATATATATATATATATATATATATATATAATTGTGTTTACTAGAGGTGTAACAGTACATGTTTGATGGAGTAATATATGCAAACATTGTGTTCATATATATATATATATATATATATATATATATATATATATATATATATATATATATATATATATATATATATATATATATATATATATATATATATATATATATATATATATATATATATAATTGTGTTTACTAGAGGTGTAACAGTACATGTTTGATGGAGTAATATATGCTAACATTGTGTTCATATATATAATAGTGTTCACTAGAGGTGTAACAGTACATGTTTGATGGAGTAATATATGCTAACATTGTGTTCATATATATATATATATATATATATATATATATATATATATATATATATATATATATATATATACCGTAATTTCCGGACTATAAGCCGCACCTGACTATAAGCCGCACCAGCAAAATTTAGGGGAAAATACAGATTGCTCCATATGTAAGCCGCACCCGACTATAAGCCGCAGGGTTTTGATGTGTAATTACCGTAGTATATAGGGGTTCCTGCTACCACGGAGGGGATTGTTGGGACAGAGATGACTGTTTGGGAACGCAAAGCGTCCCATTTATTAACAATAAATCTTTCAATCATTCAATCAAACTTTCACATCTTTGACATGGTGAACAGCATTCGTGCTGAGTACAAATAATACAACGGTGCAAAGTAATACAAAGTGCTCGCCTGTACGTTATCAAAATAACCAGCCTACCGGTATATGAAAAGTCAGTCTTTGATCATTGTGTCATCGTCTTCCTCCTGTGTACTGAAACCACCGAAATCCTCTTTGTCGGTGTCGGAGAAGAACAGGCCGTATATAAGCCGCACCGTTGTATAAGCCGCAGGGACCAGAACGAGGGGAAAAAGTAGCGGCTTATAGTCCGGAAATTACGGTATATATATATATATATATATATATATATATATATATATATATATATATATATATATATATATATATATATATATATATATATATATATATATATATATATATATATATAATTGTGTTTACTAGAGGTGTAACAGTACAGGTAACCCATGCTACGGTCCTTACCTGGTTTTAGGACCATGGTTGTGCTGCTTTTTCAGCACGTTTTTGCTTGCCTTTTTGCAGTAAACACAGTATCATTGGTGTAGTGAATACTATAAGACTTTTACTTTAAGTAAACAACACTTTCAAATGGTAAATTATTATTTGTATTCTTTAATGACTTGTATACATCAGTGTTTTATGTATTATTATTATTATTTATTTGTATCCTTTAATGACTAGTCAGTATTTCATTTATTATTATTTATTATTTGTATTCTTTAATGACTTGTATACATCAGTGTTTTATGTATTATTATTATTTATTTATTTGTATTCTTTAATGACTAGTCAGTGTTTTATTTATTATTATTTATTATTTGTATTCTTTAATGACTTGTATACATCAGTGTGTTTTTTCATTAGTATCTATTATTTGTATTCTTTAATGACTTGTATACATCAGAGTTTTATTCTTTAGTATCTATTATTTGTATTCTTTAATGACTTGTCAGTGTTTTATTTATAATTTTTTATTATTTGTATTATTTAATGACTTGTCAGTGTTTTATTTATAATTTTTTATTATTTGTATTATTTAATGACTTGTCAGTGTTTTATTTATTATTTTTTATTATTTGTATTCTTTAATGACTTGTGTACATCAATGTTTTATGTATTATTATTTACTATTTGTATTCTTCAATTACTTGTATACATCAGTGTTTTATGTATTATTATTTATTGTTCATATTCTTTAATGACTTGTCAGTGTTTTATTTATTATTTTGTATTATTTGTATTCTTTAATGACTTGTATGCATCAGTGCTTTATGTGTTATTATTTATTATTATTTGTATTGTTTAATGACTTGTCAGTGTTGTATTTATTATTTTTTATTATTTGTATTCTTTAATGAATTGTATGCATCAGTGCTTTATGTGTTATTATTTATTATTTGTATTCTCTAATGACTTGTATGCATCAGTGCTTTATTTATTAGTATTTATTGTTTGTATTCTTTAATGACTTGTGTATATCAGTGTTTAATTCATTATTATTTGTATTCTTTAATGACTTGTATACATCAGTGTTTGGCAAACAACAAGCGGTGACACACATTGTGGAGTTTTTTTAAAAACCCAACTACAGTAACTTTTTTAAAAAAAATAAAAGTACATTAAAGTGCAGTTTGAATCAGAGGTACTGTAAATATAATGTAATAATAAAACAGGTTTAATGATTATTTCAGGAACAAAATGTTTACCCACAAAAGAACCCAAAGTGTTTGCAGAGTTTATTTAATATATTTTATTTCAGATGAGTGGAATCTTTGCAGACACAAAAACAAAAAGTCTGAAAGAGGTAAAAATGCTAACAGCTGATCACTGTGATCGAACTCAAACTAATCACAGTCATCGATCACGATCCTATAATCGCCCAGCTTTAAATGGTAAATAAAAAGAGAATACAACAAATCCTTTTCAACTTATATTCAATTGAATAGACTGCAAAGACAAGATATTTCATGTTCACACTGAGAAACTTTGTTATTTTTTGCAAATATTAGCTCATTTGGAATTTGATGCCTGCAACATGTTTCAAAAAAGCTGGCACAGGTGGCAAAGAAGACTGAGAAAGTGGAGGAATGCTCATCAAAGACTTATTTGGAACATCCCACAGGTGAACAGGCTAATTGGGAACAGGTGGGTGCCATGATTGGGTATAAAAGCAGCTTCCATGAAATGCTCAATCGTTCACAAACAAGGACGGGGTCGAGGGTCACCACTTTGTCAACAAATGCCTGAGCAAATTGTTTAAGAACAACATTTCTCAACAAGGAATTTAGGGATTTCACCATCTACACTCCGTAATATCATCAAAAGGTTCCGAGAATCTGGAGAAATCACTGCACGTAAGCCATGATATTACGCACCTTGGATCCCTCAGGAGGTACTGCATTAAAAAGAGACATCAGTGTGTAAAGGATATCACCACATGGGCTCAGGAACACTTCAGAAAACCCACTGTCAGTAACTACAGTCGGTCGCTACATCTGTAAGTGCAAGTTAAAACTCTATGTTAAAGAGGTTCATTTAGCCTACTAATGTGTATTTATAAATAGTTGATTTATATAGGCTAGTAAGGTAAAGTTTTGTACCTGACAAGTTTCGGCTATCTTGCTTCTGCAGCCTTCCTCAGAGGTGTCAGGTACAAAACTTTACCTTACTAGCCTATATAAATCAACTATTTATTAAAAAAAAAAGTTAAAACTCTACTATGCAAAGCCAAAGCCATTTATCAACAACACCCAGAAACGCTTCGCTGGGCCCGAGCTCATCTAAGATGGACTGATGCAAAGTGGAAAATTGTTCTGTGGTCTGACGAGTCCACATTTCAAATTGTTTTTGAAAACTGTGGTTGTTGTATCCTCCGGAACAAAGAGGAAAAGAACCATCCGGATTGTTCTAGGGTGAAAGTGTAAAAGCCAGCATGTGTGATGGTATGGGGGTGTATTAGTGGCCAAGACATGGGTAACTTACACATCTGTGAAGGCACCATTAATGCTGAAAGGTACATACAGCTTTTGGAGCATCCAAGCAACGTTATCATGGACGCCCCTGCTTATTTCAGCAAGACAATATTACAACAGCCTGCCTTTATTGTAAAAGAGTGCGGGTACTAGACTGGCCTGCCTGTAGTCCAGACATTGAAAATGTGTGAAGGCTAAAATATGAGAAGGGAGACTGTTGAACAACTTAAGCTGTACATCAAGCAAGAATGGGAAAGAATTCCACTTCAAAAATGTGTCTGCTCAGTTCCCAAACCTTTACTGAGTGTTGTTAAAAGGAAAGGCCATGTAACACAGTGGTAAAAATGCCCCTCGGACTAATTTTTTGTAATGTGTTGCTGCCATTAAATTGTAAGTTCATGATTATTTGCAAAAAAAAAAAGTAAGTTTGTCTTTGCAGTCTATTCAATGGAATATAAGTTGACAAGGATTTGCAAATCATTGTATTCTCTTTTTATTGAGCTTTTACACAACGTGACAACTTCACTGCTTTTGGCTTCTGTACAATTTGTTGGCGGTTGCAGAACCTTTGGTGCAAATAGTGCGCAACATTTCTCCCTCATGAAACAAAGACTTAGTCCCCGACAATCGACGCCCTGTTTTGTTTACATGGCGCTCGAGGGACGTTTACGACACGGGAAAAGGAGCACTTGATTTGCTCGCCCTCGCCCTCCTGCAGCGCCGGTTGGAGCGTTTCTTTCAATGGTTAATTTTTCAAATGTATCGACGAGACGTCAACTTGATTGCTCTTGCAGGCCGACCACGGGCACTTTGAATACGGCCTCGTGTGTGGAATAATGCACACTTTCTCAGGAAAGAAAAACTGGATAAACATGCAAAGTAACGATAAAAGGTTCATGCGTGTAGACCTGCGCCTAGGGATGATACTCCAAACCGGTTTTCCCGGTTGTTTGATAAGAAAAGAACCGAGTCCTCGGACTCAAATCCCTTTTTGAGAACCGGTACCCGTTATCGAGACCACTATAGTAAAGGAAAAGAGTTGATTCTTTATTGGAATCCCGTCCCGACCAGAAATGCTCCGTGGGACATCACAAGAAATGACGTCACGTAGCTCAGTCATTAGGCGCAGATGGCGAAAGCAGGAAAACAATGGACGGGAAAAAGCGCTCCAAGGTGTAATAAAGTTCAAAACAAAAGCTATAATCCAACGAATAACTTTACTGAGAGATTTGAGCAGGGTAAAACACATGACCAACACTTTTACCACCAACCGGAAACATAGCAACCAGACTAGCAACGCACCTCCTTTACGGCAGCTGTCGCAACGTTCTTAAAACAACCGCAGCACATACATATATATACAACACATCTCCCTTTTTTAACTTTTGTTTTTCTTTCCTTGTAAACAAAACAAAATCACACTGTAGATGTGTTGTCTGTCTAATTATAAATAATGCAGACGAGGCGTGTTGGCTGACTTCTTGACATTTACTTTCACAGCGTGGCAACATGCAACACTTTTCGGGGCTACCGCGCACGCTCGTAACTCCCGTTGCATGCTGGGTAGTGTAGTTGTTATATTCTCTAGCTCATAACATTTTCCCCCCATATAAAGAAATAATGTTAACTCAATAAAGTGTATTTCTTTTTTTAGCTTTAACTTTTCATTTTTTAGCATTGTAACCACATTTGCAAACAACTTTTCTCTTCATAGAATGTTCTTTCAATAAAGAAATAAAGTGCAAAAATGTTAAAGCATCATAACAAACAGTTATGTTCCAATAGCAGCAGAAGTGCACTTTTTGGAGAGCTGTATTATTTTCAGTTTTGTGCCCAAAGGAACTGATTTTATTTAACACTATATTATTATTTATACACCTATAGTGATCACAGAGACAGCTTGTTTTTGTGTTACTGTATATATTTGTTTCTCTGAAAAATCCCACTTAATATACTTTGGGTAACAACAGTCAATATTTATTTATTTGACTTTATTTTTTTAGGTGGGTAACAGTCAATATTTATATATTTATTAGATTTTATTTTTTCTTATATAATAAAAGTGAGCTTTTGTTAAACCAAATATTGTGTGTTTTTTTCCATATACAACAACCTATCTGGACTCCATAAGAGAATCCATAAGGAATCGGTTCGATAAGAGGATTCCATAATAGGCTCGAACTGGATAATTCCTTATCAAACATCATCCCTACCTGTGCCACGTGCAATATGTTCATAAACTTGACTTAACGAGGGCTCTCCTGGGTCTAATGTTCCTGCTGTCTGGTGGATGTCAGGGTTCAAAGGTCGGTGTCGGCGCACTAGGGTTGACCCATTACTTATGATGAATTGTGTGTGTGTGAGCTCAGCAGTCATAAAGTGGCGGACGCTTCATTTCCACACGTTGGCGTATGGCCTGACCCAGCAGCCACATGTCGGGGAACAACGTCCTTCTGGTTTCTGCAAAGTCAGCACACTTTGCCCCAACTAAACGGCGCTCGGGTGCAGGGGCTCAGCTTGAGAGCCTCGCTTTTCCTGAAATTACAGGAATTCCGACATCCATCCATCTATCTTCTTCCGCTTATCTGAGGTCAGGTCGCGGGGGGGGAGCCCAGACTTCCCTCTCCCCAGCCACTTCGTTCAGCTCCTCCCTGGGGATTCCGAGGCGTTCCCAGGCCAGTCGGGAGACATAGTCTTCCCAACGTGTCCTGGGTCTTCCCTGTGGCCTCCTACCGGTCGGACGTGCCCTAAACACCTAGGGAGGTGTTCGGGTGGCATCCTGACCAGATGCCCGAACCACCTCATGTGGCTCCTCTCCATGTGGAGGAGCAGCGGCTTTACTTTGAGCTCCCCCCGGATGGCAGAGCTTCTCACCCTATCTCTAAGGGAGAGCCCCGCCACCCGGCGGAGGGAACTCATTTGGGCCGCTTGTACCCGTGATCTTGTCCTTTCGGTCATAACCCAAAGCTCATGACCATAGGTGAGGATGGGAACGTAGATCGACCGGTAAATTGAGAGCTTTGCCTTCCGGCTCAGCTCCTTCTTCACCACAACAGATCGATACAGCGTCTGCATTACTGAAGACGCCGCCTGTCGATCTCACCATCCACTCTGAGGTACTTGAACTCCTCCACTTGGGGCAGGGTCTCCTCCCCAACCCGGAGATTCCGACATACAAAATAAAATTCAAACTGTTATTACGTCAACATTTTTCAACCATTTCGAAAAAGTCCAACACCAACCCATTCGTATCACCTAAGACAATTGTGGTATTATGGTTCCCAAATTCCTAGGAAATTCCCTTACAAATGACTGGACATAGTCATAGTTCTACAATGCCCCCAAATTCTGAAAATGGCCCGACCCACCAGCCACATGTCGGGGAACAACGTCCTTCTGGTTTCTGCAAAGTCAGCACGAGGGTGCAGGGGCTCAGTTTGAGACCAGGAAAAACAAATACACATCACGACACACAAGTGGAGGCTTGGAAATGAGGGTTGAGGGTGGGTATTTGCCCAAAGCTTCTGCCACCAGGGGCGCCGCTGTCCATCATACCATGGGGCGTGTGGGGAGTGGGGTGTGTATTTTCCATGGATGTATTGTGCATGCCTGTAACCTGCTCAGTGGCCTTGTGGTTAGAGTGTACGCCCTGAGATCCGTAGGTTGTGAGTTCAAACCCCGGCCGAGTCATACCAAAGACTATAAAAATGGGACCCATTACCTCCCTGCTTGGCACTCAGCATCAAGGGTTGGAATTGGGGGTTAAATCACCAAAATGATTCCCAAGCGCGGCCACCGCTGCTTGTCACTGCTCCCCTCACCTCCTAGGGGGCGGAACAAGGGGATGGGTCAAACGCAGAGAGTAATTTCACCACACCTAGTGTGTGTGTGTGTGACTATCAGTGGTACTTTTACTTTCACTTTAAGCCCGAAGAGTGGCTTTGGTGTATAGCGATACCACAGCCAGTCAGGCAGTCCAACAGAAGTCAACAACCAGGAGGTGTGTGTCCATGAAGGACAGGGAAGGAATTTGTAGATTATTCCCTGCGCTGTCCTCTGGGAGATTCTCCTTTCCAGCCAAAGAAAACAATCCAGATTAGAATGTTTGTGTTTGAGTGAGCAAATCAATCAATCAATCAATCAATCAATGTTCATTTATATAGCCCTAAATCACAAGTATCTCAAAGGGCTGCACAAGCCACAACGACATCCTCGGTACAGAGCCCACATACGGGCAAGGAAAAACTCACCCCAGTGGGACGTCAATGTGAATGACTATGAGAAACCTTGGAGAGGACCGCATATGTGGGTAACCCCAACCCCCAACCACCCCCCCCCCTCTAGGGGAGACCGAAAGCAATGGATGTCGAGTGGGTCTGACATAATATTGTGAAAGTCCAGTCCACAGTGGATCCAACACGTCAGCGAGAGTCCAGTCCATAGTGGGGCCAGCAGGAAACCGTCCCGAGCGGAGACGGGTCAGCAGCTCAGAGATGTCCCCAACCGATGCACAGGCTAGTGGTCCACCCGGGGTCCCGACTCTGGACAGCAAGCACTTCATCCATGGCCACCGGACCTGTGCAACCCCCCCTCCAAGGAAGAGGGGAGCAGAGGAGAGAAGAAAAGAAACGGCAGATCAACTGGTCTAAAAGGGGGGTCTATTTAAAGGCTAGAGTATACAAATGAGTTTTAAGATGGGACTTAAATGCTTCTACTGAGGTAGCATCTCTAACTTTTACCGGGAGGGCATTCCATAGTACTGGAGCCCGAACAGAAAACGCTCTATAGCCCGCAGACTTTTTTTTGGGCTCTGGGAATCACTAATAAACCGGCAAAGACTAATTTAAACAGTTCACCCTAATTGTCCTCAAATTCATCATACTTTGCCTTGCAGAGCAGACAGCTTCTCCAAGATGTTATTCGGTTTGCGATTGAGGTCAGAAACCACAAAGTTCTGCATGCCCACAGCTCTGCCCATCCTTCAATCATTTGTGGCACCTTGATCGGGTGCCCGCATCTTCCAATTTGCGGATTCACCAGCAAGGCTTACTCCAATCTTGTTAGGTAGAGGTCTTCAAGGTCCTGGATTGAAAGAATCGCCCGGCACACTTCTCCCAAGAGGCCACCGCGTGTCCAGCAACAACTTTTCTGTCAGGACAGAACCCGGGCTTCTCGCCGAGAAAACCTTGTCCATTTCGTTGAGAGGTCGGTTGATCGATTCTGTTGTTCAACGCAAAAAGAGGCTTCAAGAACGCTACAACAAGACAAGAGCAGACTAAGTAGGAGAGATGTAGAGAGGGGGAATGCGTGTGCGTGCGTTTTGTAGGACATGATGAGCGAGTGTCTCTCCATGCCTTGGGGGGGGCGGGGTTACTAAATGTCAGGATGAGCCCAATTAGGGGTTCAGGTCTTCAGAGGACCATAATGAGAAACACTTAGCGCTAATGATTGCAGCCTGGCGTTAGCGCGCGCCTCCCTCTCGCCACCCGCCGCGCACACTTTACACTCCTCACTCAGCACTTTCCTCTCGGCGCCGCCTGCATTGATCCCAAATAATCTCAGCAAGCAGCGCTTTGATCCGGAGAGGAAGAACAACCGGGCCCCTGCGCAGTTCTGCTGCTCCAAACTGTTGAAGGCCTCGTTCTGTTCCAAGTGTTGACTTGTTGACTTTGTCCCAGCGCCCCCTTTTCAACTCTTGTTGTGTTCATCATCCAGTCCTGCAGTCCTTGTACTGACTCGTGTGTGCAGACCCGCCTCACAGCTCAGTGCCAGGCCAAGGATTAAAGATGACAAACGATGGAAGGCTGTCTCTTTAAATATTGATCGCTGGTGATCAGCGATGCTCTTTTTTTGACTCGCCTGACAGGGACAGCGGAACACGTGTCAGCAAACATCTGGATCAAACACTTCCCTCAACTTAGTCCTCGGCCTGGGATGATGACACATTTGCAGGATCATATATTGACCTACTCATTCTTGCCGATAAACAATATTATTGTCAACATTATTTATATATATATGTGTGTGTATATATATATATATATATATATATATATATATATATATATATATATATATATATATATATATATATATATATATATATATATATATATATATATATATATATATTATGTACATACTGTATGTACACACACTCATTCTAGCCTGATTTAGCCATTCCTTTACCACTTTTGAGGTGTGTTTGGGCTCATTGTCCTGTTGGAACACCCAACTGCGCCCAAGACCCAACCTCCGGGCTGATGATTTTAGCTTGTCCTGAAGAATGTATCTTTAATAAGGATAAATTATCTTGTGGCCTTCACATGACAGTCATGTGACAGTCTTGTGACCTTCACGTGACAGTCATGTGACAGTCTTGTGACCTTCATGTGACAGTCATGTGACCTTCACGTGACAGTCATGTGACAGTCTTGTGACCTTCACGTGACAGTCATGTGACAGTCTTGTGACCTTCACGTGACAGTCATGTGACAGTCTTTTGACCTTCACGTGACAGTCATGTGAGAGTCTTTTGACCTTCACGTGACAATCATGTGACAGTCTTGTGACCTTCACGTGACAGTCTTGTGACCTTCACGTGACAGTCATGTGAGAGTCTTTTGACCTTCACGTGACAATCATGTGACAGTCTTGTGACCTTCACGTGACAGTCTTGTGACCTTCACATAACAATCGTGTGACAGTATTGTGACCTTCACGTGACAGTCATGTGACAGTCTTGTGACCTTCATGTGACAGTCATGTGACAGTCTTGTGACCTTCACGTGACAGTCATGTGACAGTCTTGTGACCTTCACGTGACAGTCATGTGACAGTCTTGTGACCTTCATGTGACAGTCATGTGACCTTCACGTGACAGTCATGTGACAGTCTTGTGACCTTCACGTGACAGTCATGTGACAGTCTTTTGACCTTCACGTGACAGTCATGTGAGAGTCTTTTGACCTTCACGTGACAATCATGTGACAGTCTTGTGACCTTCACGTGACAGTCTTGTGACCTTCACGTGACAGTCATGTGAGAGTCTTTTGACCTTCACGTGACAATCATGTGACAGTCTTGTGACCTTCACGTGACAGTCTTGTGACCTTCACATAACAATCGTGTGACAGTATTGTGACCTTCACGTGACAGTCATGTGACAGTCTTGTGACCTTCATGTGACAGTCATGTGACAGTCTTGTGACCTTCACGTGACAGTCATGTGACAGTCTTGTGACCTTCACGTGACAGTCATGTGACAGTCTTGTGACCTTCATGTGATAGTCATGTGACAGTCTTGTGACCTCCACGTGACAATCATGTGACAGTCATGTGACAGTCTTGTGACCTTCATGTGATAGTCATGTGACAGTCTTGTGACCTCCACGTGACAATCATGTGACAGTCTTGTGACCTTCATGTGACAATCATGTGACAGTCTTGTAACCTTCACATGACAGTCATATGACAGTCTTGTGACCTTCACATGACAGTCATGTGACGGTCTTGTGACCTTCACATGACAGTCATGTGACGTCTTGTGACCTTCACGTGACAGTCTTGTGACCTTCACCTGACAGTCATGTGACAGTCTTGTGACCTTCACATGACACTCATGTGACAGTCTTGTGACCTTCACATGACAGTCATGTGACAGTCTTGTAACCTTCACATGACAATCATGTGACAGTCTTGTGACCTTCACGTGACAATCATGTGACAGTCTTGTGACCTTCACATGACAGTCATGTGACAGTCTTGTGACCTTCACATGACAGTCATGTGACAGTCTTGTGACCTTCACGTGACAGTCATGTGACAGTCTTGTGACCTTCATGTGACAGTCATGTGACAGTCTTTTGACCTTCATGTGACAGTCATGTGACAGTCTTGTGACCTTCATGTGACAGTCATGTGACAGTCTTTTGACCTTCACATGACAATCATGTGACAGTCTTGTAACCTTCACATGACAGTCATGTGACAGTCTTGTGACCTTCACGTGACAGTCTTGTGACCTTCACGTGACAGTCATGTGACAGTCTTGTGACCTTCACGTGACAGTCTTGTAACCTTCACATGACAGTCATGTGACAGTCTTGTGACCTTCACGTGACAGTCATGTGACAGTCTTGTGACCTTCAACTGACAATCATGTGACAGTCATGTGACCTTCACATAGCCTTTAAATTGCTGTAGAATGACCTGACACAAATGTGAATCATCCACTTGACAAACTTCTCATGCATTCAATGATTTAGAACACCTTATATCAGGGGTCACCAACGCGGTGCCCGCGGGCACCAGGTAGCCCGTAAGGACCAGATGAGTAGCCCGCTGGCCTGTTCTAAAAATAGCTCAAATAGCAGCACTTACCAGTGAGCTGCCTCTTTTTTTAAAATTGTATTTATTTACTAGCAAGCTGGTCTCGCTTTGCCCGACATTTTTAATTCTAAGAGAGACAAAACTCAAATAGAATTTGAAAATCCAAGAAAATATTTTAAAGACTTGGTCTTCACTTGTTTAAATAAATTCATTATTTTTTTTACCTTGCTTCTTATAACTTTCAGAAAGACAATTTTAGAGAAAAAATACAATCTTAAAAATGATTTTAGGATTTTTAAACACATATACCTTTTTACCTTTTAAATTCCTTCCTCTTCTTTCCTGACAATTTAAATCAATGTTCAAGTAAAAAAAAAAGTTTTATTGTAAAGAATAATAAATACATTTTAATTTAATTCTTCATTCTAGCTTCTGTTTTTTCGACGAAGAATATTTGTGAAATATTTCTTCAAACTTACTATGATTAAAATGCAAAAAAATTATTCTGGCAAATCTAGAAAATCTGTAGAATCAAATTTAAATCTTATTTCAAAGTCTTTTGAATTTCTTTTAAAATTTTTGTTCTGGAAAATCTAGAAGAAATAATGATTTGTCTTTGTTAGAAATATAGCTTGGTCCAATTTGTTATATATTCTAACAAAGTGCAGATTGGATTTTAACCTATTTAAAACATGTCATCCAAATTCTAAAATTAATCTTAATCAGGAAAAATTACTAATGATGTTCCATAAATTCTTTTTTTAATTTTTTCAAAAAGATTCGAATTAGCTAGTTTTTCTCTTCTTTTTTTCGGTTGAATTTTGAATTTTAAAGAGTCGAAATTGAAGATAAACTATGTTTCAAAATTTAATTGTCATTTTTTTTCGTGTTTTCTCCTCTTTTAAACCGTTCAATTAAGTGTAAATATCATTAATTATTAATAATAACATAGAGTTAAAGGTAAATTGAGCAAATTGGCTATTTCTGGCAATTTATTGAAGTGTGTATCAAACTGGTAGCCCTTCGCATTTATCACTACCCAAGAAGTAGCTCTTGGTTTCAAAAAGGTTGCTGACCCCTGCCTTAGAGTGTGAGGCAGTGGGAGTGGAACCATCAGTCTTTGACCACTCGGATGTCTGCATCATTTCATGACTTGAATAGTTTGCAGTATTGTTATTATTATTATTGTTGTTGTTATTATCATGATGATGATTATTATTGTTATTGTTATTATCATCATTATTATTATTATTATCATTATTATTATTATTATTGTTATTATCATTATTATTATAATTTGTTGTTATTATTATTCTTAGTGTTAGTCTTGTAGTGGCGTTGCGTCACAACCGTGGCGTACTTCTGCTCGGCTAACCCAGCTAAATGGGTCGTTACTAAACGGGTCGTTACAGTCGTCTATTTAAAGGCCGCATGAGCGCGTTGTCCAGCCACTAGAGATGATGTAATCACATCCCCCAGCACCGCTAGTGCGGTCCGGTCGCGCGCTCACCGCCGGGGTCAAGGGTCAGCCCGGACCTCGCTCCACTGTCATCTCGCTTTGGCTGGCAGAAAAGCCTTCCCGTGGATGCGTGACACGCCGGCAGGAAGTGGAAGTGACAACGGCGAGGAAGACAAACTTCCAAGAGCCGAGAGGAACATTTTCAACGTGTACTACTTCCTGTTCACGTTAAACATGCACCATTATTCTCCTATTTCACCTTTATTTTTCAAACATTTGCACTTAAAACAACCTTTTTGTCTCCTCGTCAACACCTACGTGTCCACTACACATAATGTTTTCCCCAAACTTCCAGGAAATACTGACAGTGATGCACTTATGCTGTCTCTAAGTTGAAGTGGAGTGGTCATTGCATTTTTGGCGACCCCTAGTGGCCACAATAATTCATGACGTTGAATGATGCGGACACGTTTGTTACTGGATCCCTTCTAATACTGCCTTGCAGAACTTGTATGTGTCAGTAATATGCAAGTATAATTACAAACCCTGTTTCCATATGAGTTGGGAAATGGTGTTGGATGTAAATATAAACGGAATACAATATATTTGCAAATCATTTTCAAGCCATATTCAGCTAAACATGCTACAAAGACAACATATTTGATGTTCAAACTCATAAACTTTTTTTTTTTGCAAATAATTATTAACTTTAGAATTTGATGGCAGCAACACGTGACAAAGAAGTTGGGAAAGGTGGCAATAAATACTGATAAAGTTGAGGAATGCTCATCAAACACTTATTTGGAACAAAGGCAAACTGGGAACAGGTGGGTGCCATGATTGGGTATAAAAGTAGATTCCATGAAATGCTGAGTCATTCACAAACAAGGACGGGGCGAGGGTCACCACTTTGTCAACAGATGCGAGAGAAAATTGTTGAACAGTTTAAGAACAACCTTTCTCAAGCAGCTATTGCAAGGAATTTAGGGATTTCACCATCTACGCTCCGTAATATCATCAAAGGGTTCAGAGAATCTGGAGAAATCACTGCACGTAAGCAGCTAAGCCTGTGACCTTCCATCCCTCAGGCTGTACTGCATCAACAAGCCACATCGGTGTGTAAAGGATATCACCCCATGGGCTCAGGAACACTTCAGAAACCCACTGTCAGTAACTACAGTTGGTCACTACATCTGTAAGTGCAAGTTAAAACTCTCCTATGCAAGGCGAAAACCGTTTATCAACAACACCCAGAAACGCTGTCGGCTTTGCTGGGCCCGAGCTCATCTAAGATGGGCTGATACAAAGTGGAAAAGTGTTCTGTGGTCTGACGAGTCCACATTTCAAATTGTTTTTGGAAACTTTGGACGTCGTGTCCTCCGGACCAAAGAGGAAAAGAACCATCCGGATTGTTATAGGGTCAAAGTGTAAAAGCCAGCATGTGTGATGGTATGGGGGTGTATTAGTGCCCAAGACATGGGTAACTTACACATCTGTGAAGGCACCATTAATGCTGAAAGGTACATACAGCTTTTGGAGCAACATATGTTGCCATCCAAGCAACGTTACCATGGACGCCCCTGCTTATTTCAGCAAGACAACGCCAAGCCACGTGTTACATCAACGTGGCTTCATAGTAAAAGAGTGCGGGTACTAGACTGGCCTGCCTGTAGTCCAGACATTGAAAATGTGTGGAGCATTATGAAGCCTAAAATAGCACAAGGGAGACCCCCGGACTGTTGAACAACTTAAGCTGTACATCAAGCAAGAATGGGAAAGAATTCCACCTTTTCTTTTTACCAGTGTGAAAGTAGTCATTGAAAATTTGTGCTGATGTCACTTTTTACGCTTCTATGCACTAAATTAATGTGATTTGTCAAATAATTACGTTTTTTCTATTTTCAACGTTACATGCTCTTACCCGTAATGCGACTGACGCAGTGTGCCTCTCGTGCACTAGGGGGCGACTGTGGTCACTTTCAGCTTGTTTAGCTATGATTTAAATATAGTAGAAGAAGAGCCTGCAATGCCTCAGACTGGAAGTCTCTCCAGAGAGTGGTGAGGACGGCGGAAAAGATCATCAGGACTCCTCTTCCTCCTATCCAGGAGGTGGCAAAAAAAGCCGCTGCCTGACCAGGGCTCAGAAAATCTGCAAAGACTCCTCACACCCCCACCAAGGACTGTTTTCACTGCTGGACTCTAGAAAGAGGTTCCGAAGCAGAACCTCCAGGTTCTGTAACAGCTTCTTCCCTCAAGCCGTAAGACTCTTGAACACATCATAATTAAATGATCCCCTCAACTCCCCTCAAAATGGATGAACTCGCTGGAATAAAAAAGACAATATAACATACATCCATATACATGGACGCATGTGGAAAAGTGCAATATATTTATCTGTACGGTATTCTATTTATTTATTTATATATATTTATTTAGTTTATATATATATTTATGTATTATTTATATATATTTATTTAGTTTATATATATATTTATGTATTATTTATATATATTTATTTATTTATAAATGCACCTTATTGCTTTTTTATCCTGCACTACCATGAGTTTATGTAACGAAATGTCGTTCTTATCTGTGCTGTAAAGTTCAAATCAATAAAAAGGAAGTCTAAGTCTAAGAAGAAAATGCTACATGCTAATGCTAGCGCTAGTAACGTTCAAGCTCTGGGTCTAACAGATAAGTACAACTTTCCACTGCTCTTTGGTGTTGCTGGTAATCTCCTTCCGCGTCTGTCCCTGACACCCACATTTCAGGCTGTGGAAACGCTCCCCACCCACACTGCTTGGTGCCTCATCTGAGCTGCTGTGACTTAGATTACCATAGTAACTAATTCGATGACCATAGTAACTAGTATATCATGCAAAAGTGCAGATTCCAAGCATTGAAATACTTTGTATAGTTGAAGACTTCCGGTCATTAGAAAACATGACTGCACATCATAATGGCAGCTACACTTTCCATCTTAAAGGCCTACTGAAAGCCACTACTAGCGACCACGCAGTCTGATAGTTTATATATCAATGATGAAATCTTAACATTGCAACACATGCCAATACGGCCGGGTTAACTTATAAAGTGACATTCAAAACTTCCCGGGAAATATCCGGCTGAAACGTCGCGGTATGATGACGTATGCGCGTGACGAAGTCAGAGTAAGGGAAGTTATGGTACCCGTAGAATCCTATACAAAAATCTCTGTTTTCATTTCATAATTCCACAGTATTCTGGACATCTTTTGCAATTTGTTTAATGAACAATGAAGGCTGCAAAGAAGACAGTTGTAGGTGGGATCGGTGTATTAGCAGCGGACTACAGCAACACAACCAGGAGGACTTTGTTGGAGCGCTAGCCGCACTAGCCGCCGACCTCACCTTGACTTCCTACGTCTCCGGGCCGCCAAACGCATCGGGTGAAGTCCTTCGTCCTTCTGCCGATCGCTGTAACGCAGGTGAGCACGGGTGTTGATGAGTAGATGAGGGCTGGCTGGCGTAGGTGGAGAGCTAATGTTTTTAGCATAGCTCTGTGAGGTCCGGTTGCTAAGTTAGCTTCAATGGCGTCGTTAGCACAGCATTGTTAACCTTTGCCAGCCTGGAAAGCATTAACCGTGTAGTTACATGTCCACGGTTTAATAGTATTGTTGATTTTCTATCTATCCTTCCAGTCAGGGGTATTTTTTTTTGTTTCTATATGCAGTTAAAGCACGATGCTATCACGTTAGCTCGTAGCTAAAGCATTTCGCCGATGTATTATCGTGGAGATAAAAGGCACTGAATGTCCATTTTGCGTTCTCGACTCTCATTTTCAAGAGGATATAGTATCCCAGGTGGTTTAAAATACAAATCTGTGATCCACAATAAAAAAAAGGGGAGTGTGGAATCCAATGAGCCAGCTTGTACCTAAGTTACGGTCAGAGCGAAAAAAGATACGTCCTGCACTGCACTCTAGTCCTTCACTGTAACGTTCCTCATCTACGAATCTTTCATCCTCGCTCAAATTAATGGGGTAATCATCACTTTCTCGGTCCGAATCTCTCTCGCTCCATTGTAAACAACGGGGACTTGTGAGGAATACTAGCTCCTGTGACGTCACGCTACTTCCGCTACAGGCAAGGCTTTTTTTTTATCAGCGAGCAAAAGTTGCGAACTTTATCGTCGATTTTCTCTACTAAATCCTTTCAGCAAAAATATGGCAATATCGCGAAATAATCAAGTATGACACATAGAATGGATCTGCTATTCCTGTTTAAATAAAAAAAAAATCATTTCAGTAGGCCTTTAAAGATCTAAAAAAAATATTTGGGAATGTCCTGCGGGCCAGATTGAAAAACTTAATGGGTCGCATGTGGCCCCCGGGCCTTAATTTGCC